>NC_042616.1:66746128-67033237 GCF_901001135.1 Rhinatrema bivittatum
GGTCGATGCGGCGGCATCGCAGACAAGACACTTGACAGCAACTGGGTAGATGCAATCGGCATCACGGACAAGGAACTTGACAACAGCTGGGTTGATGCAACGGCATCATGGACGAGGAACTTGACAACAGCAGGGTTGATGCAACGGCATCATGGACGAGGAACTTGACAACAGCAGGGTTGATGCAACGGCATCACAGATGAGGAACTTGACAACAGCAGGGTTGATGCAACGGCATCATGGACGAGGAACTTGACAACAGCAGGGTTGATGCACAGCATCACGGGCATGACAAGGAACTTGACATCCAAACAGGCACAACACAAGGCATGTCTCTCAGGGCGCCCTACTCAGGCCACCCGCGGGACTGAGTTGCGGACCACCCTGTCCCACTGCGCGCCCTACATAGCCCTTGCAGGTTGGTCACAGACCCCGAGGAGAACGGGACAGCGCAGGAAAGGTCCAGGCAAGGAGGAACTCCAATGACGGAGCCGGTGTCATCCGAAGCTTCCCCCAAGGCTGGCAGGAATGGAGGCTCAGGAGCACAGGGACACTTCCCACCTGCAAAACACCTCATTCTCAGGCATACACCATCCGAGAGCACCGGCTTACAGGAACAGAAGGCTCGAGAGCACCAGATGAAGACACAGAGAAGAACATCCTGGCAGGAAGACACATCAGGATGTGGAGGAAGACAATCATGACGAGACATCAAACATGGACTGGGACCTCAGGCGGAACACCAAGACATGAAGACGGAAGAAGGCAGACGAGACGAGGAGCTCCACGAAGAACAGAAGACCTTAAAAACTCTGGCAGGCAGGGGCCTCCAGAGGGAAGTCACGATGATGCAAGGCCAAGAATAGACTGACGAAGCAGCCCTTTATAGGGCAAAGGCAGGAAGTCCACTTGAAGGTGGGGCCAGCACACTTCCTGTGCCTGGCTGAGAGGCGCGGGCCTGGCTTGGCGCGCGCCTCTGCCTGGCTCTCAGCCAGGCACTGGGCGCGCACCTCTGCCTGGCTGAGAGGCGCGGGCCTGGCTGAGAGGCGCGGGCCGGTGCCTAAGGAGGCAGGAAACAGGGGCTGTGCAGGACCATGGCCAGCGGCCTGCACAGCGTCTGTGCGTCAGATGCAGGCAGTGCCTGAGAAGCAGCCCTGACGTCAGCAGCGGCTCCAGCCAATGCGGGGAGCCCCGGGGCGGCTCCAGCCGCCAGATGGCAACCAGGGCTTGCGGCCTAGCGCCGCGAAGATGGAAGAAGCGTCAGGGGTGGTCCCAGCCCCGTAGGAAGGCTGCGGCTCTGGCGACGGAGCAGAGGACACTCCAGGGCGGCCTCTGGGCGAGGTCCATTTCCTCCCCCCCCATTCTCCTCCCTCCCACCTCATTCATCCCCTCACCCTTTATTCTCCCTCCCACCTCCCCCCTCTAGTCTCCCTCCCTCCTCCCCTCAGTCACTCCCTCCCTCTCTCCCCCTCCCCTCAGTCACTCCCTCCCCTCTCCCCCTCCCCTCAGTCACTCCCTCCCTCTCCCCCTCCCTCCCCTCTCCCCCCTCCCCTCAGTCCCTCCCCCCTCCCCTCTCCCCCTCCCCTCAGTCACTCCCTCCTCCCCTCAGTCACTCCCTCCTCCCCCCAGTCACTCCCCTCAGTCACTCCCCTTCTGGATAGCACAAATGGAAGATCTTCGGGGGAGATCCCTCGCGCGCACGTGCCGCTACTGCGCCTTGCCACCGCTGACGCTCCTGGTCCTTGCCGCCGCTCCTCGCCGCCACCGCTCCTGGTCCTTGCCACCACTCCTCGCCACCGCTCCTCGCCGCCCCCACTGCTCCTTGCCGCCGCCGCCACTGCTCCTTGCCGCCGCTCCTTCCAGCGCCATTTTTGTTATGGGCAAGCTCTGGCCAACGTGCTCGCCCGCACATGCGCGGTAGAGTTGCTCTCTACTGCGCATTTGCGGCACGTCGGTCCGGGCTCCCTTATCTAGTAGATGGACTAGTGAGACAATGTTTAATTTAACTCTCGAAGCAATAAGCAGGGATTTAAATACCCAGCCGATGGCCGAAGTTCTTACCATGGAGCCTTTAAGAACAGGTGCATTTACCTAAATATGTATACCCTGAAAGAGAGGAGGAGCAGAGGAGATATGATACAGACCTTCAGATACTTGAAAGGTTTTAATGATGCACGATCAACAACAGACCTTTTCCGCTGGAATGAATCCAACTAGGGGTCATGAAATGAAACTAAAGAAATATTTCCTAAGATTACTCCTGAGACTACCCCCCTTCCACCTCATCCCATGACCCCTCATTCTAGATCCTCTTTTCCATTGAAGGAAGCTAGCTCCCTGTACATGGAAATCTTTGAATTCAAATGTCTATATCAGATTTTCCTTATCTTGCCTTTCCTCTAAGGTATACATATTTAAATCTTTGTCTATCCCTATATGCTTTAGAACAAAGACCACTGATCATTTTAGAAGGCAAAATCTGGACCAACTCCAACCAGTTTATATCTTTGAAGGTGCAGTCTCCAGAATTATACATAGTGGGGTGGATTTTATAATTTTGTGCAAGCTCGTACTTTTGTTCACGCACCAGGCGCGAACAAGAGTACGTGGGGTTTCAATAGATATGCGCATAGCCGCGCGTATCCATTAAAATCCGGGATCGGCGCGCGCAGGCTGCCCAAAATGGCGCCGACCATACGGCATGGTCGGTGCCATTTTGCTGTACGGCAAAACGATTCGAGTTTAGGAGGTCGTTCCCGGACCCCCGCTGGACTTTTGGCAAGTCTTGTGGGGGTCAGGAGGCCCCCTCAAGCTGGCCAAAAGTCCCTGGGGGTCCGGGTGCAATCTCCTACGCTCCTGACGTCGGGGGACAAAAAAACAAAATGGCGCCAGCGCTACCTTTGCCCTGCTGTCATATGACAGGGCAAAGGTAGCGCCGGCGCCATTTCTACAATGCACCGGAGGTCCGAGAGTAAAAGATCACACCGGGACCCTCCCTCTGGACCCCAGGTAATTTAAGGCATTTTGGGGGGGTTCGGGAGGGTGGGGGATTTATTTTAAAGGGTCAGGGTGGGTTTTAGGGATGTTTTAGTGTGCCGGTTTTCCCCGCCCTCCCCCGATTTACGATTTACACGATATTTTAAAAAACAAAACCGCGACGATAAGATTCCCTCCCCCCCCAGCCGAAATCGATCGTTAAGACGATCGATCACACGATTCACATCTCTAATTGTG
This sequence comes from Rhinatrema bivittatum, assembly GCF_901001135.1. Lineage (NCBI taxonomy): Eukaryota > Metazoa > Chordata > Amphibia > Gymnophiona > Rhinatrematidae > Rhinatrema > Rhinatrema bivittatum. The sequence continues at coordinate 66,749,363 of NC_042616.1, forward strand.
ATTGACGTGTTTTTTATTGTTTAAGCAAAACTATATATGTTAGTTGTGATATGCATAGAATGTTACAGATCTGAGGAATATACACAAATAAATAAATGAGGAAAGAAACAGTTACAATGAATTACAATAGTCTAGATGGGAAAGGACTAATGACTAAACCACCAATCGGAAATTGTCAACAGAAAAAAAAAAAGGTTTGACACACCAGAGAAATATTAATATATAAAAGGCAGTTTTAGCAGCTACATTCTGTCTTATTTGGATGGGACAGATGCTGCCGCGGCTTCTCCTCGCAGCTTCTTCCCGGAATCCCCAGGCTGGCCTGACGTTGTGGATCTGCCATGTTCCTGATGACGTAAGGGCATGCGCGCGCTCCAGAGTTTGTACCGGCAAGGGCGCGAACCTAAGGGGCGTCCCCCCGTAGTGACATCATCCGTTTCCAACTTAAAAGGGCTTTGTTTGCAACTACGAATCGAGTTAGCAAGGGGAATCTTTCTCTGCTGCTCTGCCTCCACAAACCTACCGGGTACCCGCTCCTCGGGGGCCCCGCTCTCTCTTCTTGATTTCAGATTGCTAAGATGGGATCCACTACTCACTCCTCGAGGGCCTATGTCCCTGAATGCTCAGAAGATTCCTTAATGCCTGGAAGCGATCGCAGACATGAACATTGTGAGTTCTATTACAGATAGGAACCGGTACTCGTTCCACGAGGGCCCATGTTCCTAATCTCTGAAGACTCTCTTCTGTCTAAGACGTTATCGCAGTACGGAGATAGTGAGTTGTTATTGCAGATTGCAGATAGGAACCGGTACTCACTCCACAAGGGCCAATGTTCCTAAAACCCTTCACAGACTCTCTTCTATCTCAGAAGCTATTGCATACCTATATCTGGTACATTACTGTTTCATATTGCAGATAGGAACCGGTACTCACTCCACGAGGGCCCATGTTCCTAAAACCCTTCACAGACTCTCTTCTATCTCAGAAGCTATTGCATACCTATATCTGGTACATTACTGTTTCATATTGCAGATAGGAACCGGTACTCACTCCACGAGGGCCCATGTTCCTAAAACCCTTCACAGACTCTTTTCTATCTCAGACGCTATCGCATACCTATATCTGGTGCATTACTATTTCATATTGCAGATAGGAACCGGTACTCGCTCCACAAGGGCCTATGTTCCTAAAACCCTCCAAAGACTATCTTCTATTCCAGAAGCCATCTCATACACAGATATTGTGTGTTCTTATTCCAGACTGCATATAGGAACCAGTACTCGCCTACGGCTCCTGTTCCTGAATATACTGAAGACTCTCTGTTGCATAGAAGCCATTACAGATATCTACAATTGTGAGTGTATCATCTACTACTGGTTATGTATCCAACATACCCTGTCTACTCACTACCTATAGGCTCTCTCTACAGCTCACAATTCCAGTATCTGAGGGACTTCAGCCCTGCCGGGCACATCAGCTCACTACTACCACCTCTGGTGGTTCTACTTCCTGTCTAATAAAGAACTATCTGTGTTTGTCTCCATACTGCATCCTAGCCGGTGGTCCCTCTCAGGATATCCTCCTGGGGGCGCTGTCATCTGCCATCGGCCCAAGGATTCACCAATTTCTACTAAGTGTTTATTCCTTACACTGCTAGAGTGGTATCATACAGACTGCTACTCTGTGGGAGCCAACCCACAACAGATCATTAACTCCGCCCACAGAATATTACAAATTGCTAGCCCCTCCCCTTGGGGGAGCAGCATTGAACAGATTGCTAACTCCGCCCTCCTGGTGGGGTGTTCAATAAAAGATTGCTAACTCCCCTCCTCTGGGAGGAGCTGATCGATAACAAATTGCTAACTCTTCCCCTCTGGGGGAGCAGATCTATAAAAATATCCTTTTGAAGATGTGATCTCCAGAACTGTATTCTAGGGATGTGCAGAGCAAAATTTTATGTTCATATTTCTTATGTCCGAAAGGGGGTCCCACTTGCGGTCAATATGGACATAAAAAAAAATTCAATGAGTTGGGTATATGTACATATGTCGCCCATTAAAGTCAATGGGGGAAGGATTTCCAGCCTATTTTTGGCTGCAGAATTGTGGTTTTCTTATCAATTGGCCCAGGAGAGAGTTCCCTTTCCTTTGTGCAGGGAAGTACTCCCTGGAAAGGGTCCACCCCTAGAGTTGTGTGTACCCGGTGTTTACATTGGCGTCCAGTGAATATCGTTGGCGTCTAGTGAATTCCGTTGGCGTCTAGTGAATTCAGACGGTACTTACGCACTTCAGCAGATGACAAAGGAATTGGAGGATCTCTCAGAAATAAGAATACGTGTGGGAACACAAGGTCTGGATGAACAGGCAGGCACAGCAATGGAGTTAAAACAGCAGTAGGAACACAAGGCCTGGATGAACAGGCACTTCATTCGAGGACAGAGGTCAATCCCAGCTAGGGACACAAGGCCTGCATGAACAGGCACAGGAACTAGGTTAAAACACTGGTAGCTCGCCAGCATCTTTCTGATGCATGCTAGAATATTGGCAGCGGTATGGGCATGGTCCGTCAGGTGGGTGTGCAGTAAAGCCCACCTCCACCCTCATGCTTGTTCAGGGAAGGACTCCCTGGAACGGGTCCACCCCTAGAGTTGTGTGTACCCGGTGTTTACATTGGCGTCCAGTGAATATCGTTGGCGTCTAGTGAATTCCGTTGGCGTCTAGTGAATTCAGACTGTACTTACGCACTTCAGCTGATGACAAACGAATTGGAGCCTAGGATCTCTCACAAATAAGAATACGTGTGGGAACACAAGGCCTGGATGAACAGGTACATCATTCGAGGACAGAGGTCAATTCCAGCTAGGGACACAAGGCCTGCATGAACAGGCACAGAAACCAGGTTAAAACACTTGTGGGAACACAAGGCCTGGATGAACAGGCACAGCCACTGAGTTAAAACACCTGTGGGAACACAAGGCCTGGATGAACAGGCACCGCCACTGAGTTAAAACACCTGTGGGAACACAAGGCCTGGATGAACACGGATACTCGGATAGTAATTATGTGTTTTTTTAATGTATTTATATTCTTATTCGAAAACGTTTCTAGCACGTCATACTTGATTACACTCAGGTACTGTAGGTATTTCCCTATCCCCAGAGGAACACAAGGCCTGGATGAACAGGCACCGCCACTGAGTTAAAACACCTGTGGGAACACAAGGCCTGGATGAACAGGCAGGCACAGCAATGGAGTTAAAACACCAGTAGGAACATGGATGAACACTGATACTCGGATAGTACAATTTTTTTTTATGGATTTATATTCTTTTTTTAAAAAAGTTTATAGCACTTCATTTATTTTTATATTTATTTGTCATTTTTATATACTGACATTCTTGTATTCAATGCAAATCATACTTGCTTACACTCAGTTACTGTATGTATTTCCCTATCCCCAGAGGAACACAAGGCCTGCAGGAACGGGCACAGCAACGGAGTTAAAACACTTGTGGGAACACAAGGCCGGGATGAAGAGGCGCAGCAGTCGAGCACAGAGGTCGATCCCAGCTAGGGACACAAGGCCTGGATGAAGAGGCACATCATTCGAGGACAGAGTTCAATCACAGCTAGGGACACAAGCCGCGGAGGAAAAGACACTAACCAGGATCCTCCAAGCCCTCATTTTCTCCAAATTAGACTACTGCAACTCTACATTTCTTGGACTCCCTTCCTCATACACAAAACCACTCCAAATGGTTCAAAACGCAGCAGCCCGTCTACTAACAAACACTAGGAAAAGAGACCACATTTCCCCAGTCCTAAAAGACCTCCACTGGTTACCAATTCAGTTCAGAGTCATTTACAAATCCATCACCTTGATATACAAAATCTTTCACCAACACACCATAATCGACCTACAAATTCCTCTCCGTTTATACAAATGCACAAGACCGACCAGGGAAGCCTACAGAGGATGCCTCCTTGTTCCACCCTCCAAAACCACTTATCACAGCACCTTTAGAGATTGAGCCCTTTCCACAGCAGGTCCACCGTTATGGAACTCCATCCCCCCAGATCTCAGAAATGAACCTTGCCTCCTAACCTTTCGGAAAAGACTCAAGACATGGCTTTTCAGGCAAGCCTTCCCGAACTGCACCTAACACACACCATCAATAAATTCTCAGCTCAGAAGCTGTATATATTGGACGCCATATTTGTAATGTACTCTTGTATATTTTTATATTCTACACATGTATATAATTAACCTCCTCTATCCCTCTTTATTTCTTACACTCCCAGTTCATAGCCCCAGTTAATTGTAACTGCATCTCTTCACCACGTGTATTTATGTTATAGGTTGTTTTCTTTGCACCCCTGTTTTCTGTAAAGCGACATCATGTGAACGATTTCATGAATGCCGGTATAAAAAAACCTTAAATAAATAAAATAAATAAGTAAGTACCGCAAGGGAAAGTTGAAAACAACTTTGAAGAGGGAGTTCAAGAGGGCGTGAAATTGTAAAGAGGTAAATGGGTGGGGTCCGTGCAGTCCGCCCGCAGGATTCAACCCGGCGGGTTCGGTCGGACCGGGGTTTCGGCGGATCCCCCACCCCCACCCCTTTCGCGGGGGGTGGGGGAGGGGCGGGGAACACCTCCCGGACGGCCCCGGCCCCCGCAGGGCGCATTTCCTCCGCGGCGGTGCGCCGCGACCGGCTACGGGTCGGCTGGGAAGGCCCAGGGGGGGCAGGTGGCCCGCTGCTCCGGCGGCGCGTGTTATAGCCCCCCCTCCCGGCGTTTCCTCCTTCCCCTTTGGCAACTGTTAACTTGTCTTAACCTCATTCACTACATCTATGCAGACGATGTTCAGATTCTTATTCCCATAACAGAATCTATTAACAAACTTGGCTATTCTTACAAGCCTTCCCTGATCCTTCAAACTTTCACTAGATAAGTACAGCTACTCAGCTTTGAATATGGAACTTTGCCCCTCCAATATTCTCCTCATTTAGCTACCCTACTTATGCACTTCAGAAAATGACAAAGGAATTGGAAGATCTCTCAGAAATAATAATACGTGTGGGAATACAAGGTCTGGATGAACAGGCAGGCACAGCAATGGACTTAAAACACCAGTAGGAACACTAGGCCTGGATGAAGAGGCACATCATTCTAGGACAGAGGTCAATCCCACCTATGGACACAAGCCGCGGAGGAAAAGAAACTAACCAGGATTCCCTCCGTAACGGCGAGTGAAGAGGGAAGAGCCCAGCGCCGAATCCCCGCTCGTCCGGCGGGCGCGGGAAATGTGGCGTACGGAAGATCGCCTCTCTGGCGCCGCTTGGGGGCCCAAGTCCTTCTCATCAAGCCTCAGCCCGCGGACGGTGTTAGGCCGGTAGTGGCCCCTGGCGCGCCGGGACCGGGTTTTCTCGTAGTCTGTTTGTTTGGGAATGCAGGCCAAAGTGGGTGGTAAACTACATCTAAGGGTAAATACCGGCTCCGGCGCGTGTTATTGCCCCCCCCCCCCACGGCAGCAGCTTCGCCGTTTCCCCCCGGAGAAGGGTCCACCTCCAAGTTCAACAATTTCTTACTCTTTACTTTGTCTGTCGAGGCTTGACGTCTCTAAAAGGGTTTGACCTGGAATGCTGTGCATGTCCATCCAATATCGCATACAATATAAAGTGGCATGTTTAATTCAAAATGTTGTACACGGGGAGATCTCAGAAATGAACCTCGCCTCCTAACCTTTCTGGAAAGACTCAAGACATGGCTTTTCAGGCAAGCCTTCCCGAACTCCACCTAACACGCACCATCAATAAATTCTCTGCTCAGAAGCTGTATATATTGTATATACAGGTGGCCCGCCGCTCCGGCGGCGCGTGTTATAGCCCCCCCTGGCAGCAGCTTCGCCGTTTCCCCCGCCGTTTCCTCCTTCCCCTTTGCCAACTGTTAACTAGTCTTAACCTCATTCACTACATCTATGCAGACGATGTTCAGATTCTTATTCCCATAACAGAATCTATTAACAAAGCCATCGCACTTTGGAACAACAGCTTACAAGCCATCACTAATCTCCTCAACAGTCAAAGCATGAGATCTTATTAAGAAACTGACATTATCCTCAACAAATTCTTACTCCTAGCAAAACCTCTACCAAGTAAGTACACAGGGGTCTGTATTTTCATACCCCAGTGCTTGCTGTTTGAATACCGCTCTTGCCGTACCGACCCGCAGGGACCACCTAGGGACACAAGCTGTGGAGGAAAAGAAACTAACCAGGATTCCCTCAGTAACGGCGAGTGAAGAGGGAAGAGCCCAGCGCCGAATCCCCGCCTGTCCGGCGGGCGCGGGAAATGTGGCATACGGAAGACCGCCTCCCCAGCGCCGCTCGGGGGCCCAAGTCCTTCTGATGGAGGATCAGCCCGCGGACGGTGTTAGGCTGGTAGTGGCCCCCGGCGCGCCGGGACCGGGTCTTCTCTGAGTCGGGTTCTTTGGGAAATCAGCCCAAAGCGGGTGGTAAACTCCGTGTAAGGCTGAATACTGGCACGAGACCGATGAAACAGCTAGTAGCAATCGGAATCTCTGGATTGGCGCTCGCCTGGTTCAAATTGTTGCTAACCAACAGAGGTTATAAGGTAAAAATCCAGAACAAAGAATCACCACGCCACAACTCGGCCATCGGAGTCCCACAAGGTTCCTCTTTATCCCCTAAACTCTTTAATATTTACCTCCTACCACTCTGCCGACTCCTTACCAACCTCAATTTAATACACTTTCTCTATGCAGACGACATCCAGATCCTGATCCCCATCAAAGAATCATACACAAAAACCCTCGAATACTGGGATTCCTGTCACCTAGAAATCAAAAGCCTCCTCAAAAGCCTAAATCTGGTACTAAACTCCTCTAAAACTGAAGTATTACTCATAACTCCTGACAACAATCTCACAGCTTGTCTCCCAACCAACCTACAAACTACTCATGTGAGGGATCTAGGTGTGCTAATCGACAATTAACTGAACTTGAAATCCCATATCAATAAAACCACCAAAGACTGCTTCTATAAACTGCAAGTTTAAAAAAGGATAAGACCACTCTTCCACGCCAAAGACTTCAGAACCATCCTCCAAGCCCTCATTTTCTACTACTGCAACTCTACATTACTTGGACTCCCTTCCTCATACACAAAACCACTCCAAATGGTTGAAAACGCAGCAGCCCATCTACTAACAAACACTAGGAAAGGAGACCACATTTCCCCAGTCCTAAAAGACCTCCACTGGTTACCAATTCAGTTCAGAGTCATTTACAAATCCATCACCTTGATATAAAAAATCATTCACCAACACACCATAATCGACCTACAAATTCCTCTTCGTTTATTCAAATGCACAAGACCCACCAGGGAAGCCTACAGAGGATGCAATGCCGGTATAAATAAATAAAATCAATAAGTATGTAAGGGAAAGTTGAAAAAAACTTTCAAGAGCGAGTTCAAAAGGGCGGGAAACCGTTAAGAGTTAAACGGGTGGGGTGCGTGCAGTCCGCCTGGAGGATTCAACCCGGCGGGTTCGGTGGGACCGGGGTTTCGGCGGATCCCCCACCCCTTTCGCGGGGGGGCGGGGAACGCCTCCCGGACGGCCCCGGCCCCGTCCAGGAATAAAAAAATAAAGTAAATCAATAAAATCAATAAGTACGTAAGGGAAAGTTGAAAAAAACTTTCAAGAGCAAGTTCAAAAGGGCGGGAAACCGTTAAGAGTTAAACGGGTGGGGTGCGTGCAGTCCGCCTGGAGGATTCAACCCGGCGGGTTCGGTGGGACCGGGGTTTCGGCGGATCCCCTACCCCTTTCGCGGGGGGGGCGGGGAACGCCTCCCGGACGGCCCCGGCCCCGTCCAGGAATAAAAAAATAAAGTAAATCAATAAAATCAATAAGTACGTAAGGGAAAGTTGAAAAAAACTTTCAAGAGCGAGTTCAAAAGGGCGGGAAACCGTTAAGAGGTAAACGGGTGGGGTGCGTGCAGTCCACCTGGAGGATTGAACCCGGCGGGTTCGGTGGGACCGGGGTTTCGGCGGATCCCCCACCCCTTTCGCGGGGGGGCAGGGAACGCCTCCCGGACGGCCGCAGGGCGCATTTCCTCCGCGGCGGAGCGCCGCAACCGGCTCCGTGTCGGCTGGGAAGGCCCAGGGGGGGCAGGTGGCCCGCTGCTCCGGCGGCGCGTGTTATAGCCCCCCCTGGCAGCAGCTTTGCCGTTTCCCCCGCCGTTTCCTCCTTCCCCTTTGCCAACTGTTAAGTAGTCTTAACCTCATTCACTACATCTATGCAGACGATGTTCAGATTCTTATTCCCATAACAGAATCTATTAACAAAGCCATCGCACTTTGGAACAACAGCTTACAAGCCACCACTAATCTCCTCAACAGTCTAAACCTGGTCCTCAATGCCTCTAAAACTAAACTCCTCTTCATTTCCTACAAGCAAGAAAACCTCCCATCTCAGATCCATCACAAACACCTTCTCACCCACAACCATGTGAGAGACCTGGGAGTAATTATAGACAACCGTCTTCACCTAAAGAATATGATCCAAACCACAACTATAAGATATAATATTATATCTTAATGGGCCTCGACAAAGGAAACTCTTTCCTATTGATCTTGTTAGACCTTTCCGCAGCGTTCGACACAGTCAACCACGCCATCCTCCTAAACCAGCTTTCGTCCATAGGAATCAGCGGCACCGTCCTATCCTGGTTCAAAACGTTTCTCAATTACAGAGGTTACAAAGTTAAACTCCAAAACAAGGAATCCTCAAGATTTGACTCTGTCATAGGAGTCCCTCAAGGTTCTTCATTGTCTCTGACCCTATTTAATATCTATCTTCTTCCTCTCTGCCAACTTCTTACCGACCTCAATCTAAAGTACTTCCTTTACGCAGATGATATTGAAATCATCATCCCTATCAAAGACACATACTGTAAAACTCTTGAGTACTGGGAAACATGCCACGAGAAAATCAAACAAGTAGTAAACAACCTACACCTCATCTTAAACTCATCCAAGACAGAAATCCTACTCATCTCTCCTGAAAACAATATCTCCAACACTACTCTTCCCACCAACCTACCTACCACACAAGTTAGAGACTTAGGAGTGATAATAGACAACCGGCTAAACTTCAAGGCACATATCAACAAAACAACCAAAGACTGCTTCTATAAACTCCAGGTTCGGAAGAGGATAAGACCTCTTTTCCATGCTCAAGACTTCAGAACGATCATCGAAGCAGTCATTTTTGCGAAATTAGACTACTGCAGTTCCCTATTGCTAGGTCTGCCCTCATCCTATTCCAAACCACTACAGATGGTTCAAAATTCAGCAGCCCGATTACTAACAGGCGCAAGAAAGAGAGACCACATATCTCCCATTCTGAAAGAGTTACATTGGCTACCCGTCCACTTCCGTATCATCTATAAAGCCATATGTGTCATCTTCAAAACTATTCATCAACGCATCTTATGCACTTTAGCTGATGACAAAGGAATCGTAAAATCTCTCAGAAATAAGAATACGCATGGGAACACAAGGTCTGGATGAACAGGCACATCATTTGAGGACAGAGGTCAATCCCAGCTAGGGACACAAGCCGCGTAGGAAAAGAAACTAACCAGGATTCCCTCAGTAACGGCGAGTGAAGAGGGAAGAGCCCAGCGCCGAATCTCCGCCACTCCGGGTTCGGGGATCTGAACCCGCCTCCCTTTCGATCAGCCGAGAACGACGGAGGCCATCGCCCGTCCCTTCCGAACGGCGCTCGCCTATCTCTTAGGACCGGCTGACCCATGTTGAACTGCTGTTCACATGGAACCCTTCTCCACTTCGGCCTTGAAGAAGAATGCTCAGTCTGTTTAAAATAAGAAAATGAATGGACCCACTCTGAAGGACCATGCTCAGTCTGTTTAAAATAGCAATATCAACAGACCCACTCTGAAGGACAATGCTCAGTCTGTTTAAAAGAACAAAATGGAACAGACCCACTCAAGAAGATTGCTCAGTCTGTTTAAAATAACAAAATGGAACTGCCCAGCTAGGGACACAAGGTCTGGATGAACAGGCACATCATTTGAGGACAGAGGTCAATCCCAGCTAGGGACACAAGCCGCGTAGGAAAAGAAACTAACCAGGATTCCCTCAGTAACGGCGAGTGAAGAGGGAAGAGCCCAGCGCCGAATCTCCGCCACTCCGGGTTCGGGGATCTGAACCCGACTCCCTTTCGATCAGCCGAGGACGACGGAGGCCATCGCCCGTCCCTTCCGAACGGCGCTCGCCTATCTCTTAGGACCGGCTGACCCATGTTGAACTGCTGTTCACATGGAACCCTTCTCCACTTCGGCCTTGAAGAAGAATGCTCAGTCTGTTTAAAATAAGAAAATGAACGGACCCACTCTGAAGGACCATGCTCAGTCTGTTTAAAATAGCAATATCAACAGACCCACTCTGAAGGACAATGCTCAGTCTGTTTAAAAGAACAAAATGGAACAGACCCGCTCAAGAAGATTGCTCAGTCTGTTTAAAATAACAAAATGGAACTGCCCAGCTAGGGACACAAGGTCTGGATGAACAGGCACATCATTTGAGGACAGAGGTCAATCCCAGCTAGGGACACAAGCCGCGTAGGAAAAGAAACTAACCAGGATTCCCTCAGTAACGGCGAGTGAAGAGGGAAGAGCCCAGCGCTGAATCTCCGCCACTCCGGGTTCGGGGATCTGAACCCGACTCCCTTTCGATCAGCTGAGGACGACGGAGGCCATCGCCCGTCCCTTCCGAACGGTGCTCGCCTATCTCTTAGGACCGGCTGACCCATGTTGAACTGCTGTTCACATGGAACCCTTCTCCACTTCGGCCTTGAAGAAGAATGCTCAGTCTGTTTAAAATAAGAAAATGAACGGACCCACTCTGAAGGACCATGCTCAGTCTGTTTAAAATAGCAATATCAACAGACCCACTCTGAAGGACAATGCTCAGTCTGTTTAAAAGAACAAAATGGAACAGACCCGCTCAAGAAGATTGCTCAGTCTGTTTAAAATAACAAAATGGAACTGCCCAGCTAGGGACACAAGGCCTGGAGGAACAGGCACATCAATGGAGGACAGAGGTCAATCCCGGCTAGGGACACAAGGCCTGGAGGGACAGGCAGGCACAGCAATGGAGTTAAAACACCAGTAGGAACACAATGCCTGGAGGTACAGGCAGGAACAGCAACGGAGTTAAAACACTTGTGGGAACACAAGGGCTGCACAGTAGATGCCGGTCAGGCACAGCGATTCATGTCAAGAACATGTGCTGCAGTGCTTACATTATCTTGAGCATAGGAGGCAATTGGAACTGCTGCAAGGCTCCTTTCAATAGCTTTTATTCATCTTGCCATTCACAAGGAAAATCGGGAAAGCCAAGCAATGGCAGGTTTACTTTCAAAAACACTAGCATTTCCATCAAGACCGGTGACAGCCTTGAGCGGTGAGGGCTCATGATATCCCCTGTCATTGAAAAAACACGTTCACTGGGCACACTGGTTGGTGGACATGACAGATATCCTTCAGCCACTTTGGCTAGGTGTGGCCAGACAGTGGACTTGTGTGCCCAATATGCCAGCGGATCTGTCTGCGTGTTCTCTATCGGCTCTGAGAGATACCGTGTCACTGACAGCTCTGCTGCTGTCTCCTCCTGTGCTTGGGAGGGCTGAGAGTCACTCAATCCAGTTACTTTCTCTCTCGCCCGTTGCACAACTGATGTATCTTTATGGCCAACATGCCATGGGCGTTCTGACGTTGAGGTGGACGCACTAATAATAGTATCTGTCACTGACACAGTCCTTCTCCTGCCAGGGCTAGCAGCAGCACAACTCTGTGACGTGCCTGCTGTTTCCACCTGTGCTTCAAGCCTAATCTGTCTCCGCCTATGGTGCTCCTGTTCACGGACCTGTGCTAACAACAGCTCCTTCACAAATGACAGACAATTGGTCTGTAGGGCGAGTTTACCTTTCACACGGGGATCACAGACAGAGGCGAGCATGTATGTGCTGTCCTCTGTTAAAGGCCTTAATCTGTCTTTCACCTGCTGCTGCAAAACGTCCACACACTGCAGCACCTCAGCAGTCATTCCCTCTTGCCGTTTAATGCCTTCCAAATGGTCATCCAGGAATTTCACAATAGGGATGATGTCAGCCAAGGTGGAACTTCTGGAACTCAGCTCCTCCGTGACGTCCTTGAAGGGCTGCAGGATTTTTAACAGCTGACTCATGACTAACCAATCGTGATGCCCTAGGGGATTCTGTACACCTATGTCTATTGTACCAGAAAGTTCATGAAGGGGTGTCTGCAGCTCCAATAACCTCTCCAGCATCATAAAGGTGGAATTCCACCGGGTGGGAACGTCTTGAATGAGACGCTTCTCAGGCATATCCAAATCAGTCTGCTTTTCTCGGAGAACCTGCCCCGACCTGACACTTCTGTGGAAGTGTGCTGCTATGTTCCTGCACTTGTGTATTAACCTACGCAGGTATTCAGTCTCCTTGTCCTTGGACTCCAAGCCCAAACCTGACTTCACTACCAGATGCAGAGTTGTGCAAAACATCGGATGTTCTTAAACCGTCCATCGCTTATTGCCTTAACCATGTTTGCACCGTTGTCTGTGACAAAAAAGCCTGCCCGCATTTTACTGTCTCGCTGGTGTACTTTCCAGCTCGCCAGCATCTTTCTGATGCATACTAGAATATTGGCAGCGGTATGGGAATGGTCCGTCAGGTGGGTGTTCAGTAAAGCCCACCTCCACCCTGATGCTTGTTCAGTAATAGAGCTGCTGGCTGCCCCTGCCTCTGCCATGTCCCACCAGTGTGCTGTCAGAGAGAGGTAAGAGTGTGCAGCATTCATGGCGGTCCAGATATCGCAGGTGAAATGCACTCTTCCGTCTGCCTTTCCTAGCAGTGCTTGCACGCGACTGACACAGTGCTTGTACAGGCTGGGGATGACCTTTCTACTAAATGTGGTTCTGGAGGGGACTTTGTAATTTGGAAGTACGACCTTCAAGAAACGTTTGAAACCCACATTCTCCACTAACTGCAGGGGCTGGTCATCAAGGGCAATCATTTCCGCAATGCTCCTGGTTACTACTTTTGCGGCTGCCTGCCTCCTACCCCGGGATAGCGTTACCGCACTCCACCCCATTTCCTCCATGGTGCATTGTCGCTTCTGCCACATGTCAGTGGGTTTCTGGCCTGCTGCCTGACTGCTAGAAGGGTATGAGGGCGTGGGCTGACTCTGCTGCTTTCCTACCACTGCACCCTGGTTGGAAGGGGAAGGGGTCCCCTGACAGAAAATGCTACCATCCCCAGATGGCAGTAATCTTGTTGGGTGTTGCCTCTTAATATGATACTCCATGCCAAAATTTGACAGATGTCCCAGTTGCTTGCCTCTGCTAATATCCCTGGCACAGTAATTACACCGAGCATAACGCGGGTCTTCTGTCACTTTAAAATGTGCCCAGATCGCAGATTTCTTTTGTGATCCTCCTCTCTTTCCCGCCCTGGGGGTGGATGGTGGCACTGGAGTTGAGGTACTACTGGGTGTGGGTGGTGCACCCACTGCACCCGGCGAAGCAATGCCAGCGGGGGCAACAGTCACCCTCTCTCTCCCTTCTGACAGCTCTTCCTCCTCCTCGATATCAGTGGAATGTCTACCCGGCTGCAGAATTCTGGAGGTGGAAGCTAAAACAGGAGTAAGTGACAATTCTACCGAAGATTCCTCAGGTATTACATCTTCCGTTTCTGATGAGAATCCCATCCAAGAAGATTCTTCTTCTGAATCAGAAGCTAACAGTGCCAGCGCTACCTTGTCAGCGTGAATTTTTGCAGGACACTTATGTCCCCTGGCTGCTCTTGGGTGTGTAACTTTTGTCTGGCTAGACTCTGCCTCCTCTTCACTCTCCTCCAAAACTACAGGGCCAGAAACACGTGGTGGCGATTGCAAAGTTTCATGGTCTGATTTCTTTTTTTTTGCCATGGAACTGCCATCCCCTACAAAGACGTTTGATTGCGACAGTTGCCTTTTTAGCTGTACTGGTGGTGTTGCACTGGTGTCTTTTGCGGTGCCTCCGCTGCCATTCCCACAAAGTTGCTTGCATCTCTCTTTCCCTGACATTATGGATTTAATGTCAAGGAGTACTAGTGGTAACACTGCCCACTGTCCCAAAATAATAATGTTCAGTCTGTTTAAAATAACAAAATGAACAGACCCACTCAAGATGAATGCTCTGTCTGTTTAAAATAACAGAATTTAACAGACCCACTCAACGACAATGCTCAGTCTGTTTAGAAATAGCAAATTTAACAGACTCGCTGAAGGGCAATGTTCACTCTGTTTACAATGCCCACTGCCTCACTGCCTGCCTGGCAATGCACGGAATGTGTCTGTCTGTGTGCACTGCAGTGCACATAGAACTAAAGTAGATATGAGGAAGGGTACTCCCAGCCCTGGAACTGCTGCCCACCCAGCACTGAACCACTCAAGGAGAATGCTTTTAAGTCTGTTTAAAAATAGCAAATTAAACAGACTCGCTGAAGGGCAATGTTCACTCTGTTTACAATGCCCACTGCCTCACTGCCTGCCTGGCAATGCACGGAATGTGTCTGTCTGTGTGTGTGCAGTGAGTGCACAGAGAACAAGCTTCCTTTTCAGTAGATATGAGGCAGAGTAGTGCCAGTGCCAGCCCTGGCACTGCCCACCCAGCACTGAACCAGTCAAGGACAATGCGGTTACGTCTGTTTAGAAATAGCAAATTAAACAGACTCGCTGAAGGGCAATGTTCACTCTGTTTACAATGCCCACTGCCTCACTGCCTGCCTGGCAATGCACGGAATGTGTCTGTCTGTGTGTGTGCAGTGAGTGCACAGAGAACAAGCTTCCTTTTCAGTAGATATGAGGCAGAGTACTGCCAGTGCCAGCCCTGGCACTGCCCACCCAGCACTGAACCAGTCAAGGACAATGCGGTTACGTCTGTTTAGAAATAGCAAATTAAACAGACTCGCTGAAGGGCAATGTTCACTCTGTTTACAATGCCCACTGCCTCACTGCCTGCCTGGCAATGCACGGAATGTGTCTGTCTGTGTGTGTGCAGTGAGTGCACAGAGAACAAGCTTCCTTTTCAGTAGATATGAGGCAGAGTACTGCCAGTGCCAGCCCTGGCACTGCCCACCCAGCACTGAACCAGTCAAGGACAATGCGGTTACGTCTGTTTAGAAATAGCAAATTTAACAGACTCGCTGAAGGGCAATGTTCACTCTGTTTACAATGCCCACTGCCTCACTGCCTGCCTGGCAATGCACGGAATGTGTCTGTCTGTGTGTGTGCAGTGAGTGCACAGAGAACAAGCTTCCTTTTCAGTAGATATGAGGCAGAGTACTGCCAGTGCCAGCCCTGGCACTGCCCACCCAGCACTGAACCAGTCAAGGACAATGCGGTTACGTCTGTTTAGAAATAGCAAATTTAACAGACTCGCTGAAGGGCAATGTTCACTCTGTTTACAATGCCCACTGCCTCACTGCCTGCCTGGCAATGCACGGAATGTGTCTGTCTGTGTGTGTGCAGTGAGTGCACAGAGAACAAGCTTCCTTTTCAGTAGATATGAGGCAGAGTACTGCCAGTACCAGCCCTGGCACTGCCCACCCAGCACTGAACCAGTCAAGGACAATGCGGTTACGTCTGTTTAGAAATAGCAAATTAAACAGACTCACTGAAGGGCAATGTTCACTCTGTTTACAATGCCCACTGCCTCACTGCCTGCCTGGCAATGCACGGAATGTGTCTGTCTGTGTGTGTGCAGTGAGTGCACAGAGAACAAGCTTCCTTTTCAGTAGATATGAAGCACAGTACTGCCAGTGCCAGCCCTGGCACTGCCCACCCAGCACTGAACCAGTCAAGGACAATGTGGTTACGTCTGTTTAGAAATAGCAAATTTAACAGACTCGCTGAAGGGCAATGTTCACTCTGTTTACAATGCCCACTGCCTCACTGCCTGCCTGGCAATGCACGGAATGTGTCTGTCTGTGTGTGTGCAGTGAGTGCACAGAGAACAAGCTTCCTTTTCAGTAGATATGAGGCAGAGTACTGCCAGTGCCAGCCCTGGCACTGCCCACCCAGCACTGAACCAGTCAAGGACAATGCGGTTACGTCTGTTTAGAAATAGCAAATTTAACAGACTCGCTGAAGGGCAATGTTCACTCTGTTTACAATGCCCACTGCCTCACTGCCTGCCTGGCAATGCACGGAATGTGTCTGTCTGTGTGTGTGCAGTGAGTGCACAGAGAACAAGCTTCCTTTTCAGTAGATATGAGGCAGAGTACTGCCAGTGCCAGCCCTGGCACTGCCCACCCAGCACTGAACCAGTCAAGGACAATGCGGTTACGTCTGTTTAGAAATAGCAAATTTAACAGACTCGCTGAAGGGCAATGTTCACTCTGTTTACAATGCCCACTGCCTCACTGCCTGCCTGGCAATGCACGGAATGTGTCTGTCTGTGTGTGTGCAGTGAGTGCACAGAGAACAAGCTTCCTTTTCAGTAGATATGAGGCAGAGTACTGCCAGTGCCAGCCCTGGCACTGCCCACCCAGCACTGAACCAGTCAAGGACAATGCGGTTACGTCTGTTTAGAAATAGCAAATTTAACAGACACGCTGAAGGGCAATGTTCACTCTGTTTACAATGCCCACTGCCTCACTGCCTGCCTGGCAATGCACGGAATGTGTCTGTCTGTGTGTGTGCAGTGAGTGCACAGAGAACAAGCTTCCTTTTCAGTAGATATGAGGCAGAGTACTGCCAGTGCCAGCCCTGGCACTGCCCACCCAGCACTGAACCAGTCAAGGACAATGCGGTTACGTCTGTTTAGAAATAGCAAATTAAACAGACTCGCTGAAGGGCAATGTTCACTCTGTTTCCAATGCCCACTGCCTCACTGCCTGCCTGGCAATGCACGGAATGTGTCTGTCTGTGTGTGTGCAGTGAGTGCACAGAGAACAAGCTTCCTTTTCAGTAGATATGAGGCAGAGTACTGCCAGTGCCAGCCCTGGCACTGCCCACCCAGCACTGAACCAGTCAAGGACAATGTGGTTAAGTCTGTTTAGAAATAGCAAATTTAACAGACTCGCTGAAGGGCAATGTTCACTCTGTTTCCAATGCCCACTGCCTCACTGCCTGCCTGGCAATGCACGGAATGTGTCTGTCTGTGTGTGTGCAGTGAGTGCACAGAGAACAAGCTTCCTTTTCAGTAGATATGAGGCAGAGTACTGCCAGTGCCAGCCCTGGCACTGCCCACCCAGCACTGAACCAGTCAAGGACAATGCGGTTAAGTCTGTTTAGAAATAGCAAATTTAACAGACTCGCTGAAGGGCAATGTTCTCTCTGTTTACAATGCCCACTGCCTCACTGCCTGCCTGGCAATGCACGGAATGTGTCTGTCTGTGTGTGTGCAGTGAGTGCACAGAGAACAAGCTTCCTTTTCAGTAGATATGAGGCAGAGTACTGCCAGTGCCAGCCCTGGCACTGCCCACCCAGCACTGAACCAGTCAAGGTCAATGCGGTTACGTCTGTTTAGAAATAGCAAATTTAACAGACTCGCTGAAGGGCAATGTTCACTCTGTTTACAATGCCCACTGCCTCACTGCCTGCCTGGCAATGCACGGAATGTGTCTGTCTGTGTGCACTGCAGTGCACATAGAACTAAAGTAGATATGAGGCAGAGTACTCCCAGCCCTGGAACTGCTGCCCAGCCAGCACTGAACCACTCAAGGAGAATGCTTTTAAGTCTGTTTAAAAATAGCAAATATGAGGCTGAGTACTGCCTGCCCTGCCTGGCACTGCCCAGGATAAAATGTACAGACTCACTCAATAACAATGTTCTTTTTTTTTTTTTTCCCTAACAAAGAATCTGTTCTGTGTTGTCTATCAAATCTGGTTCTGTTCTGTGTTGTCTATCAAATCTGGTTCTGCTATCTTCTCTGCCTCAGCCTGCCTAAGCCCACCCTGCATGATCCCGATCCCACCTCCCCACTGAATCGCTGACAATGTCCGTCAGTCCTCGTGCTGCTGCTGCTTTTATAGTGCTGCTGGCTCGTCAGGAAATCCTCAGAGAAGCACGGAATGACAGCGCGATTCGCTGCATTCAGTGCTTCTCTGAAAAGGTGAACGCAGATTCGCTGCGTTCCGGTATCCATGCCGACCTGTCCCACCCTTTCCTGTGAGTCACTGAGACTCACAGGACAGGGTCAGGCAGGTTGGCATGGTTACCGCAGGGGTGCGGCCATTTTCAGGTAATCCGGGGCTCCGAGCTCGAGTCGCAGGTAATGGCGGCGAGAAAGCGCGCGCATGGCGATTCGCCGTATGCGACATATCTATGTTCAATATGTCGGAAATCTGCTCGTATACGCCTCATCTTTTTTTTAAGTTAAAAAAAAAATATGAGTTGCGTTTTACATATGCGGTCAATCCGAATGCACATGCCTACTGTATTCAGTATTCCAAATGAGGTCTCACAAGGGAGTTATACTGGTATAATATCACCTCCTTTTCTGCTGACCATTTCTGTCCCTAAGCAGCCATTCATTTTTCTGGCTTTTGCATTGTCTTATCCAGTTTGGCAACCTTGAGGTCATCAGATGCAATCACCTCCAGATCCTGTGCTTCTTTAGTGCTTAGAAGAATGTCACCACCTATACTGTACCTCTCTCTTAGGTGTTTGCAGTCTAAATACATTACTCTGCATTTTTGAGCATTAAGTCTTAGCTGATAGACCTATGTTCTTATGACCATTTATTGAGTTTTACGAGTTCATCTCATGTTTTCCACACCTTCCTGGCTGTCTAACCTATTTCAGATTTTGGTATCCTTGGCAAAAAGACAAACCTTTCCTGATAATACTCTGCAATGTTGTTCACAAAAATGTTAAAAAGAACCAGTCCAGGGACTGATCCCTAGGGTACACCACTAGTAATGTCCCTCTACTCATAGTAAACTCTATTTATCAATACCTTTTGGTATCTCCAACTCAACTAGTTTCTAACTCAGTAATTTACTTTAGGGCCCATATCAAGGGTGCTCAATTTATTTATAAATCACCTATGGGGAACACAGTCAAAGGCCTTAATGAAATCCAAGTACACTACATCTAACACTCTCCCCTGATCAAAACCACATTTGATTAAATCTTAGACCTTAAACATGTTATAATAAATTCACCCATTATTAGAAAGACATAGCAAACAAGTATGAATGGTATGTCAAGGGGGTTATTCTAGAACATTTCACTAATGCTGAGCAACATGATATGGACATCTCCAGTGAAAGACAGACAGCCTGATGACAAGATCAACATTATCATATTTTTAAGATGTTTGAAATGTGCTAAAAGCTAAACAATTTAGTTTACTGGCTCTGTTCATTATTTTAAATCTGCATGTAAGATTGTCAAGATACACTGTTGAGTCACAGTATACTGTCAGGATGGTTGTCCTTAAAAAAAAAAAATTGGCTTCAGTCTCATAAGAAAGGATTCATAATAAGGGTTTATTTAAAGGGCAGGAGAAAAAATACATAGTTAACAGAAACAAAAACTTGACTCTTACAGAAAACTAACTTACATAGAAGCAATAGTTCCTGTTTACGCAGGATCAGGGTAATCTTGTTACTACTTATTGAAAAATAACACAATTCCCTCCCTTCCCCCTTGGAGTCTTTATATATAGCAGCATCAAAACATCCCTCACAGCAATTTGACTCCTTGCTCTTCCAGATCTGTAACGTCAACAAGACTTACTGGTTACAGTCTTTAAATAGAGCTATATTACCTTCAGGGAGTTTTAAAGATTCTTTCACAGACTACAGAGGAGAAGCCTCTTTAAAATTGAGATTCTCTATAGAAAACTGCTCCAGTTGTAGACAGGTAAACTCAGAGGGAAAATAAGTTAATTTTACTCCTTACAACTGTTTTCAGCAATCAGATCATTAGGGATGTGCATTCATTTAAAATGAATGGGTATCCCAAAACAAACTGAGTCAAATTTGTTTCTTTTGGAGGGCTCTGAAATGAATGGAGAGGGACCCCTAAATTAAACAAATCCTATTCTTTTCATTTGTTTAGAAATAAATCATTTCTATGAGGCACTAAAATCAATGGCCCCCATAGAAATCAATGTGAGAGCAATAGCTGAACAGTTAGGAATTGATACAAAGTAGAGAGCATCCAGTCAGCAGACATGATGAGTATGCTGCACATGATGTCAAGGAAAAAACAGAAATGCTGTATTGTAGGGATGCATTTTTCCATTCCAACCTATCACTGTGCACAGATCCAGTGATGCTGATCTTGAAGACGAGAAGGGCACCCTGATAAATTATTGGGGTGCCCGGAGATTCACGCTGGCACCTGCAAAGGGGGGAGGATTGGCCACTGGGCACGAAAAGGGGCCTTTGCACCCAGCGTGGCAGCCCATTGGCTGGTCTTGCTCAGAGAGGTTTGAATCCCAAACCTCAGGTTGAGCTGGGAACATATTGGTTCCCTAGGGCCTGGGATGTCAGCCAGGGGAGGAGCTAGACTGGGGCTTAACATCAGAACAATAGCCAGCAACACTTGCCGGCCATTGCTCTGAAAAGCTGATGCACGTAGTCCCTTCTCCGGAGCAGCTCCTGTTTAGAATGGAGTCTGAAGAGGCAGCTGTGGTGGAGGTCGAGCAGGAAGAGGCAGGTGAGACATCTGACCTCCAGGCATTTGGTAAGGAGCGTGGCACTCGGGAGCCAGCAGTGGGCACTGGTGTGACATGGGGAGTTGTTCCTGGGCCCGTTTGCTCCGAGGCTGGAAGAGGAGCTGTGCAGGTTGCCGTGCCGAGTGAAGTGGGTACTTCCTGCCCAAAGAGCGCACATAGGTGCGAGCACAGTTGGAGTTCGGGGGGCTGTTGGCTGTCAGAGGGCCTCCCCCTTCCAACGCGTGCTCTGAAGTGGGCCCCACCTGTTCTGCTCCAGCATCAGGGAGAGGGTTGCCAAGGGCTGCTGCCATTTCATTGCTAACTGGGAGGGGAGATTCTGATGCTGCCGCGGCACTAGTTGGGAAAGCTGATACTCCTCCTGCGGGCTTGTATCTCCGCCCGAGCATTGCACAGCTGGGCCCTCAGTTGGCAGTACTTGTGGCTGCTAGAGTATTCCCTGCTGCTGCAGCTGCTTTTGCAGCGGGACTTACTGTTACTTCAGGAGCTGGTGGTATCACGCAGGTGCCCACTACTGGGTCTGTGGGGGAGGAGTGCAGGCCAGCAGCTGTGACAGGCTACATGGTGGGGGGCCCAACATGACCTTGGGAGGGCAGGGCCAGCTTTCCTTGCTCCGGGTTTGCTGGCAAGTGGGGCATAGGTGGGCAATTTATGGGCAGATGTTTTTGGGACTGGGGTTCAGGTTTCCCAGGTGATGGTCAACCAGGGCCAAGCTTGGGACAGGGTCGTGGGCTGGTTCCAGTCCCTAGGACAGATTGCCATCCCCTATGAGCGGCAACTGGGATGGTCTAGCAAGTTATTTGCCTTCAGGATTCGAGGGAGGCTTCCCTTTCGGATGTCTCATCCCTGGGATATAGAGATTTCCAGGTCCTGTGTTAGTTTGGGGTGCCTCAGTGGATGCGGCTTGCTCTGCATTAGGTATTTCTGGCAATGTAAATGTGCTGGGTCCCTCTGCTTCGGCCATCTCTTTTTCTTCGTAAATGCCAGAATTCCAGGCTCCTGTGGAAGGCCCTGGACCATCACACATGGAAGACTGGTGCATCGATCCTCATACAGCAACTGCGGGTATTGCCAGACCAACATCGGGTGACAGGTACGCTAGTGCCGCAAATATGGGTGAGCCTGGGGAGGGGACGGGGGATGCTAATGTTAGTTCAGGTACAGCGGTGTGGGTTCTCAGGGAAGAGTAGAGGGGTCAGAGATGGTTGCCCCAGAGGTCAGGCCAGGCAGGAGAGGGAAGGCTAAGAGTCAAGACATGGTAAAGTGCAAGCATAAGCTCAGCAAATCTAGTTCTTCAGATTCCTCGGCTTCCTCCTTCTTCTTCTCCGAGCTTCGATGGGTCCTCTTCTGGTGGTGGGACAGATAAAGGGGACAAGGGTCAAGATAGGTGTGCGTCGGCGTTAGTTACATTTTTTGAGCTTTGGGAGGATGTGCCCAGGCCCGTCATAAAAAAATCTGGCAGCGGAAATATATCAATATATTTAGGTTGCTAGAGGGTAGGAGGGGATGAGAAAAGGAATTAAAGAAGAGAGGGATCAAGAGTTTCCCTGGTACTCAAAAAAAGGTCACATGGAATGTGTTGAATTAGATTCGAGCTTTCTTGAGGCTTGCGAGTGTAATAGGGCATCGTGTTAGTGCCCAGTATGGCCCAATGCTTGCTTACGCGGATGCAATCTTGGCGGCTAACAAGGAGTATGAAGGTTGGTCGTGGTTAAATTATGACGAGCATTTCCATGATCATATAGAAGAGAATAAAAGTATGTCTTGGGGAACGTGGGATGTCAGATTATGGATCACACAGATGAATGCTAAAATTACTTCCTCTGCATCTGGCAGTACACTTGGCTTAGCTGCAGGGTCGGGAGGGTGTTCCTTTCGTGCTGGCTCTGGATCAGGTAGAGCGAGTCGAGTGGGAGTAGAATTGTCAGATGTTTGTTGGTGGTTCAACTGTTCCACGTGCAATTTCCCCGACTGTAAATTTCTCCATGTCTGTTCCAATTGTGGAGTGGGGTACCTGGTTTCCAAATGTGGCAAGTGTGCTAGAGAAGGGAGTTTGGGTGGTGGGACAGTTGCCGGAGGGGCACCAAAAGAGGCTCAGAAATGATGATTTTGATTTGGCTCCTACTCTGGTGCGAGTCGAGGTGCTGAGGCCTTGGTTACTCAGGTACCCTAATTCTGAAGCATCTTTGTTTTTGTTGCGAGGATTTTCAGATGGCTTTGTGATTCCTTTTATGGGGCCTATCAGGGTGGGGGTGGTGACAATTCTTCCTCAGTTTTCAGCATGTCCATATGTTATGGATAAATTAGGGTCCGAAATTGGTTTGGGTCATATTGCGGGCCCGTTCCAAGAGCCACCTTTTGCTTAGTTTTGTCACCCTTAGCAGTCATTCCTAAAAAAGAGCCAGGAAAGTTTAGGCTCATACACACAGGCCGATACAGTACAGTGCGCTCCAATGGAGTGCACTGTTAGCCTGCTATTGGACGCACGTTTTCCCTTACCCCTTATTGAGTAAGGGGAGGAAAACGCGCGTCCAACCCGCGGCACCTAATAGCGCCCTCAACATGCAAATGCATGTTGATGGCCCTATTAGGTATGCGCGCGGGATACAGAAAGTAAAATGTGCAGCCAAGCCGCACATTTTACTTTCAGAAATTAGCGCCGACCCAAAGGTCAACGCTAATTTCTTCCGGCACCGGGAAACTGCTTTTCTGTGCACCCTCCGACTTAATATCATAGCGATATTAAGTCGGAGGTCCCGAAGAGTTAAAAAAATAAATTTGAATTTGGCCCGCCGCTGTCGGGCCAAAAACTGGACGCTCAATTTTGCCGGCGTCCGGTTTCCGAGGCCATGGCTGTCAGCGGGCTCGAGAACTGACGCCAGCAAAATTGAGCGTCGGCTGTCAAACCCGCTGACAGCCGCCGCTCCTGTCAAAAAGGAGGCACTAGGGACGTGCGTATATGGGTGCCTACACTCTTGTTTTAAAGTTACTGTCTAAGACTGGAGATGTGATTCAGCTGAACCTTTTGGTTAGGCCTTTGTTATGGGCCCGCAGCAGGAAATTTCGTTTTCCTGCAGTTCGGGCCGATTTAATTTTGGCTGCCCCCTAAACGAAAACTGAAACCTGCCCCAACCCTTCAAATGTAATTAATTACATAACCCCCACCCTCCCACCTCTCCTAAAACTTGCAGAAAGTCCCTGGTGGTCCAGTGGCAGTCCCAGGAGTGATCTCCCACTCTCAGACCATCGGCTGCCAGTAATCAAAATGGTGCTGATGGCCCTTTGCACTTACCATGTGACAGGGGCTATTGGTGTCGTTGGCCAGCCTTTGTCACATGGTAGGAACAATGGATGGCTGGCGCCATCTTAAAAAATGGTGCGGGCCATCCATTATTCCTACCATGTGACAGGGGCCGACCAATGGAAATGATAGCCCCTGTCACATGGTAAGGGCAAAGGGCCATTGGTGCCATTTTGATTAATGGCAGCCAATGGCTCGAGAGGGGGAGATTGCTCCCAGGACCCTGCTGGACCACCAGGGACTTTTGGTAAGTCTTGGGGGGTCGGGAGGGTGGGGGGTTAAAATTAATTAAATTTGAAGGGTTGGGGTGGGTTTCGGGTTGCTGTTTTTTTTTTTTATTGGCCTTTCTCCCTCCTCAAAAATGATAAGAAAACCACATGAAATTCCTATTGTTTCATCGCCCCCCCCCCAAAAAAAAATGCAACGAAATAGGAAATATTTATTTTATTTATTTATTTAAAAGTGTTTGTATACCGTCTTTACAAACAGTGTTTAATCAAAACGGTTTACATAACTAAATAAAAACAAACATAAATAAAATTAAACTTAAAAGAAACATAAAGTTAAAAAATTATAAAAGGGGAAAATTACAAAAAATATTCAATAAAAATAAAAAAGTATCTAAAACAATAATTAGTTTACATAAGATAAATCGATATATAATAATGTTGTGCCCTGCATGAGAGAAAGAGGTTATGTTATTTAGAATGTGATATGTGGAAAGCAGATTGAAATAGGTGCGTTTTTAGGGATTTTTTGAAATGTTTGGAGTTGGATATGGATCTTAGAGAGTCTGGTAGTGCGTTCCACAAGATTGGTCCAATGACAGAGAATGATCTTTTCCTAGTGATGTTGAGACGGGCCTGTCGTGGTGATGGGATATCTAAAAGGTTTTTGTCCAGTGATCTTAGATGTCTAGCGGGTTTGAATATTCGGAGAATGGAGCATAAAGTAACTGAGTTAGGGGTGTAAATGAGGGAGTGTATAATGGACAGGATCTTGTATTGTATTCTGTATTTAATTGGTAACGAGTGTAATGATTGAAGTATCGGAGTAATATGATTTTTTATGGATGAGTTTGTTAGGATACGTGCTGCTGCATTTTGAATCAGTTGAAGTGAGTGAAGTGTGTTATCTGGGAGACCTATATAAAGAGAATTACAATAGTCAAGCCCCAAAAAGATGAGTGATTGAAGTATAGTCCGAAAATCGTGAAAGAAAAGTAGTGGACGAAGGCGTTTTAGAAGTTGAAGCTTATAAAATGAGTTTCTGGTAATTATGGATATGTGTTGTTTTAATGAAAGGTCTGAATTGATAGTTATACCTAAGTTTTTTGCAGATTTGGAGATGGGGATCTTTTTTTCCCATTTTATTGCAAACGAATGCACATCCCTATCTAATAGGGTCATTTAACAAAATGCTATAAGGTGTTTTCACATGCATTAAGGGCTTCACCTTTTTCAGTAGTGTTAAGGCTTTATTGCAGTTTTTGATGTGTTCTCAATTGCTGGTTTTAATAGTTTTGAAGCTCCTGGAGCACCAGCTGAGGAGGAGGAGGAAGAGAGAGAGAGAGCAAGCACCTAGCCATAATGCCCCTACACTAGATAGGTATTTATATCTCTATGGGAGGCCCAACTAGTAACTCAGGGTCAGGTTTAGGTATTAGTGTAGGGGTTAGGGGCCACTTTGACATTCAATGTGAGACGTACGAACAGAACAGGGCTCTCTTGTGCAGATTTGATGACATTCGGAGTGAGGAAACTCACTCAAAGATGAGATTTGGGCAATGTTCTCTCAACCTAACTTGATGGACTCTCTACCTGGGTAACATTGCCCAAATCTCATCTTTGAGTGAGTTTCCTCACTCCGAAGGTCATCAAATCTTCACAAAAAAGCACTGTTCTGTTTGTACGCCTCACTTTGAATGTCAAAGTGGCCCCTAACCCCTACACTAATACCTAAACCTCATGTCAAGTTACTAGGTGGGCCTCCCATAGAGATATAAATACCTATCCAGTGTTAGGGCATTATGGCTAGGTGCGCTCTCTCTCTCTCTCCTCTCTCTCTCTCTCTCTCAGTAAACATGGTCCCCCAGTAGTTGTATGTAGGAAATACCACAATTCTGGCACTTATCTCAAAGTGCAAAAACATTATCACAATTTGTGGTAGCTTCACATAGGTATTAGCACAAATTGTGATACACTGCCTATTACCATAAAACACCCCCTTTTCTATCACAAGCAATATTTAGTGCATTTTGATAAATCCAGGTCTAAGACAGCATCACCATGAAGTGATATAGAGGCATTATATCATGCACCATTTTATTCTCCATTCCTTTCCTAATAATTCCTAATAATTCCTAACATTCTATTTGCTTTTTTGACAGCCGCCACACACTGAATTGAGTTTTCAAAGTAGTGTCCACTATAACACCAGTTCCTTTCTCTGGATGGTCACTCTTAATATGGAATCTAACAAAATGTAACTACAGTGTGGGTAACATTTCCACATGTATATCACTTTGCACTTGTCCACATATTTCATCAGCCATTTAAATGCTCAGTCTTTCAGTCTTGCAAGATGCTCCAACAATTTTTCACAATACAATTGTGATTTAATAACTTGGAATAATTATGTGATAACTTTACTTATTGTTTATTTTTCCAGATTGTTTATAAATATATTAAAAAGCACTAGTCCCAGTATAGATTCCTAAGGCAATCCACTCTTAATCCTATTCTACTGAGAAAACTGACCATTTAGTCCTACTCTTTGCTTCCTATCTTTTAATCACTTTATAATTCACAGTAGGACATTGCCTAATATCCCATGACTTTTTAATTTGCTTAGGAGTTTCTTATGGGGCCCTTTGTGAAATGCCTTCAGAAAATTCAAATATACTACATCCACCAGCTCACCATTAATGGCATGTCTATTAACCCCTTCAAAAAATATAGAGGATTGGTAGGCAAGACTTCCCTTATATAAATCCATGCTGGCTGTGTCCCATTAACCATGTCTTTTTATATGTTCTGAGATTTTGCTTTTTAAAATAGTGCCCATGATTTTTCCTGGTACTGAAGTCAGATTCACCAGTCTTTAGTTTCCTAAGTCAACCCAGGAGCCCTTTTTAAAGATTGAGGTTACACTGGCCATCCTCCAGTCTTCAGGCATGGTGAATGATCCCAAAGATAGGTTACAAATTATCATTAAAAGATCTGCAATTTCATTTTTTAGTTCTTTCAGAACTCTAGGGTGTATATCATCTGGTGTGGGAGATTTGCTACTCTTTAATTTGTCAATCGCCATTATTACATCTTTCAGTTCTTCTGAATCATCACTACTGAAAATAGTTTCTGGCACAGGAATCTCCCTAAAATCCTCTTCAGTAAACAACAATGAAGCAAAGAATTCATTCAGTGTTTCAGCGATGGCCTTATCTTCCCTAATCCCCTTGATCAAAGGGTTCAGCCAACTCACCTCCTGCTTTGCATACATTTTTAAAAGTTTTAATTATGAATTTTGTGTCTAAGGCTAGCTTCATTTCAAATTCTCTTTTCGCCCGTCTTATCAATGTTGTTTTACCTCTAACTTGCCAAAGCTTAGGCTTTTCTCTATTTTCCTCAGATGGATCTTTATCTAATTTTTGAAAGAAGTTCTCTGGCTTTTTCACCTGACCTTTTAACCAAGTTGACAGTCGTTTGGCCTTCTTTTCCCTTTTTTAAATGTGTGGAATACACGTGGACTGAGCTTCAAAGATTGAATTTTTAAACAATTTCGGAGCCTCTTAACCTTTGTAGCTGCACTTTTCAGTTTTTTCCTATTTTCCTCATTTTATAAAAGTCTTCCTTTTGATAGTTTAATTCTAGAGTTGTATTTTTATTTTGTATTTATTTTCTCTTTTTTCTATACCGCCTATCATCAATCTAGGTGGTTTACAAATTTTACATACATAAAATTTTAAAATAAATAAAATACATTACTAAAACAAAAGAGTATAAAACATGTAACATGAAAAAGCGACTCTTGACCTTTTCCTCTAAACCCTCTTGCTGCTTCTCTTCAGCCATGTCTCTTTACCTTTAGATATCATTATAAACCTCCTTAAAAAGCCAGGTTTTTAGAATTTACCTAAGTAGCTTATGCTATCTCATTAGCCTTAACTCCTCCATCATTGAATTCCAGAGCACCAGTCCTGCCACAGTTCATCACTCATCTATGCACCATGTTCAAGCTAGCTTGCTTCACTAAGGTGGTCACAAAAGACCTTTATTCACAGACAGTAATTCCCTTTGCAACACATGCCACTGTAATCTAGATCTCAGCCATCTATTTTCCAGTTTATTGAATATCTTATGTAATATTACTAACACTTTAAAATGGATTCTAAAAGATACTGGCAACCAATGAAGGTCCTTAAGTACAGGCATAATATGTTCATACCTCCCCACTCCACACAATATTCTGGCCACAGAAATTTGTAACAACTGTACTGATTTAATTGTGGTTTGTTTGTTTTTTGTAACCCTAGAAGAAGCGAGTTACAAATAATATTATTTAGTACCATCATTTGCATAACTAACCGAAAATCATCAAACCCCAAATATGGCTGCAATAGTCTCAATATACATAACCTGAAGTACCTGATTTTCACCAATTTACGCACTTGATCTTTCATAGTTAATTCACAATCCAACTGGACTCTCATGTTACTTACAAGATCAATTCTTTCAAATGACATCTTCGACACAATGGCATCATCTAAACACTTTTTTGCCAACAATATAATTTTGGTCTTACAGGTGTTCAACGCTAACTGATTTTGAGTTAACCATATTTTTATTGTTAATAAATATGATTCCAGTGTCTCAAATGCTTCCTTTAGGGAATCCTTAATTGGGTACCAAAATCGTCTGCAAATATCCAATATTCTACCCACAATTTTTTCAGTATCTGGCATAATGGTGTAATATAAATAATTAGGGATGTGCAGAAGGAAAAAAATTGTTTTGTTTCGTATTTTCATTTCGTGGGGACCACAATTCATTTCATTAGTTTCATAGGGAAAAAAAAGAATTAGTTTATTAGTTTCATTTGTTTTCGTTTGCCATTAAAGTCAATGGGGGAAGTATTTGCAGCCTATTTTTGGCTGCAGAATTGGGGTTTTCTTATCAATTCTGATGAAACTTCTGGGGAGCAATCATCAGAATGAGAAAAGAGCTCCAAGGTACTTAGACTGTGGCAAAGTGGCACCAAAGTGGCTTGAGTAGCCTAAGGCACTGTAAAGGGGCAAAGGGGTACCAGGAGTGGCAAGAGTGCTTTAACAGAGGTGCAAAGCAGCAGCGAGAATGTCAAAAACACACCACAGCTTCAAAAGAGAGCACCGATAACAGTTGCATGAACCCTCAAAGGCAGCATGACAGCACAATGAAGGGGGAACATAGCAAGCAGAAAGAGTGACAGAAAAAAACACAAGGCACCGATAAAGGGACAAAGCAGCAGAAAGACTAGCACCAACACACTGAGGAACCATAATAGTGGCAAGAACACCACAAGGACTAGAGTGAGTCATCTGGTGTATGGCAGCAAGGCAGAGTGGGAGAAAGTTGATAGGGGCAAGAAAGGCTGGTAGAGTGGAGGTAGTCAGGTTGCTGTGGTTTTGATAGGGGAAAGACAAGGAGGCAAGACAAGATGAGGCACAGCCCGTGGATGGTGTTAGGCCAGTAGTAGTGGCCCCTGGTGTGCTGGGACCAGGTCTTCTCGGAGTCGGGTTGTTTGTGAATGCAGCCGAAAGTGGGTGGTAAACTCCATCTAAGGCTAAATACCGGCATGAGACCAATAGTCAACAAGTAGTTCAATAAAAAAAAGTGCAGTGAAAAAAAGCCTGGTTGCCTGGCAGGCACAGCAACAAAAAAGAACAAATATCTTTTTCAGCAATAGATAATTAATTGTAGCAAACTATCAAAGTAACACGCAATAGCAATTGAATACAGATTTGAGACACTTTGAGAGTAGCTCAAAGAGCAGCAACCTCCTCAGACAAAAGCCAAGAAGAAAGTGCACTGCATGGCACACCGCGTGCTATGCTTGCTTAAGGTAGAAATAATGCAGGAACAATATCACAGAGCACTAAGAGCAGCTATTGGCTGAATTAGAAAAATGCTTTGCTCTGATATGTTGGCATTCTGGTCTCCTTGCCAACCTGTCCAACCCACTCTATGACAAGGCTGTGAGGTCACTTATGACTCACAGGAAAGGGCTGGTTGTTGCTATGGATACTCCCACATGGCCTTCTCCTATTTCAAAAGCCTACTAAGAAAACACTGCAAACCAAAAGAATGAAACTAATATGATATGTTTAATTTGTAGGAGATCACCATGCATTTCAACTAATATGTAATCCACTACGAATCAAATGAACAGGGACCTATTCGTAGGGGATTACATATTTGTTGAAAACAAATGCACATCCCTAATAAATATTAAATAGGGTAGCAGACAGGGAAGATCCCTTTGGAAACTTCATTTTAATATCGAACCATTTAGAAGTTCCCATATCAGAGATTACCAGAAAACTTATTTTTGAAAGAAATGAGGAAAATCTGTCTTTCACAAACCCAGATATACTGAATTCAGACAGATGATGTAGCAGCAGAGTATGATCAACTGTATCAAAAGTTGCCTATATATTGAGCAACATCAATAGGAACCTCTGATGCTGCTCAAAACCCCTCAAAAATGTATGTGGTTAGAGCAGAGGGCTACAAACCAGGAGACCAGGGTTTGAGTCCCACTGATGTTCCTTGTGACCTTGGGCAAGTCACTTTACCCTCCATTGCCTCAGGTTCAAATCTTAGATTATAAGCCCTCTGGGGATAGAGAAATACGTATAGTACCTGAATGTAAACCTATTTGATATCTCAGATTGAATGTTGGTATATAAATAAAATAATAGTAACAACTCTGACTTACTTACTCCCAATCAATAATTCAAATCTGATTGTTCTATGATTGCTGATGCTGATCAAGCCCACCACTGTTAAAATGGCTCCCCCCTCATTAATTCTTAGACCAACTGCTCCATGTAGCATTCATTTATTTATCTATAAACATTACCTCACAAGCACGTCCTGGTGTTAAATTTACCCAGTCAATACGGGGGTAATTGAAATCTTCCATTATTACTGTGCTGCCAAATTGATTAGCTTCCCAAATCTCTGTTATCATTTCATCATGTCTGTTCATTTTGACCAGGTGCATGGTAGCATACCCCCATCGCTATACTCGTCACCATTACAAATGGAAATTCCACCCATAAGGATTCTACTGTGCACTTAGTCTCCTGAAGGATCTATATCCTTTTGGACTCTATGCCATCCCTAACAGTTTTTAACAGTCACAAAATAGTGGGTAGTTGAATTGCCTTTTAGGCAGGCAACTTGAAGTCACGAGACGAGGTGTTGGAAGAAGTTTTCACGGAATGGTGTTAAAAATTAGAGCGGTTTTTAAAATGAACACAGAAAGATAAGTAACATTAAATTACATAAACATATAAAAATAGAATTAAATAAAAGTATTACTTAATGGAAATTGGTAAATGAAGTAAAACCTGAGTGCTATTGTTACCATGAAAATGGTTGTAGCCCTGTATAGGGCAAGAGCCTGAACGATTGAGCACATATTCTGATACTAATTCCCTGGGTTTAGAAAAACAGATTAAATTAAAGGAATAAGTAGTAGTCCTCATGTGTTGAGTAGAGTGTATAGATATACAGTGTGAGGATATTAGCCCTGTAACCCAGAATCCCTAACATAAAGCCAGGCTGAGCTGCCCTATCATTGCAATATAATTTGTACCCTGGTATAGCAGTGTCCAATTTGTTATCCTCCTGCCAGCAAGTCTCTGAGATGCCAATTATATCTACCTCTTCATTCAGTGTTATACATTCTAACTCTCTCATCTTACCTTTTAGACTTCTGGCATTAGCATACAGATATTTCAAAATATGTTTTTTGTTATTATTAACAATCTGCTTATCACTTGACATGGGTATTTTGGACTCAATTCAGGTATGTTACATGGAGTCCTTTAAATTTTTGTGAGGTATTTAATGTTAATTTGGTAATGACCTTCAAGGAGACAATTAATCTAATTGATAAGAGTTTGGTCACTTTCTTGCTCTAGATCAATCCCCAATTGATTTTTGATGTGGAAATGATTACTGTCCTCTTATATGGGATAAGAATGAGCTTAGTGGGTGGATGGGAGGGAAAGAAAGATCCTAGGAAATACATTACCTACCTCCATGTTTTGTTTTTTTTAAATCTAGGAAACACACACAGACATTGGAAAAGACATTACCTATCTCCATTAGGGATGTGAATCGTATTTTGACGATTTAAAATATCATCCGATATTTTTTAAATCGTCATTAATCATTAAAGAGTGCGATACAATAGAAATTCCACCGATTTATCATGAAAAAATCGTTAATCGGGTTAGTGCACACTAACGGGAGTTAGGACACAACCTAAAAACCCACCCTGACCCTTTAAAACCGCTCCCTTAGCCTCCACCACCCTCCCGACCCCCCCAAAAATTTTTTTAAATTATCTGGTAGTCCAGCGGGGGTCCTGGGAGCATTCTCTCGCGCTCGGACTGTCGGCCGATAAACAAAAAACCCAACCCGAACCTTTAAAACCGCTCCCTTAGCCTCCACCACCCTCCCGACCCCCCCAAAAAATGTTTTAAAATTACCTGGTGGCCATCCAGTGCTCCTACCATGTAACAGGGGCCGGCCAATGGCACGGTTACCCTGTCACATGGTAAGGGCAAAGGGCCATCAATGCCATTTTTATTAGTGGCAGCCGACGGCCCGAGAGTGGGAGATCGCTCCCGGGGCCCACTGGACCACCAGGTAATTTTAAAACATTTTTGGGGGGGTTGGGAGGGTGGTGGAGGCTAAGGGAGCGGTTTTAAAGGGTCGGGGTGGGTTTTTTGTTTATCGGCCGAAAGCCCGAGCGCGAGAGAATGCTCCTGGGACCTCTGCTGGACCACCAGGTAATTTTAAAATGTTTCTGGGGGGCCGGCAGGGTGGTGGAGGCTAAGGGAGTGGTTTTAAAGGGTTGGGGTGGGTTTTTTGTTTATCGGATCAGGCGCAGCTGATAAAAAAAAAACCCGATCGGGCCGGACGAAAAAAAATGCACGATTTGAATTGGAACTGGAACCGAACTGATTCAGGTTCCGATTCACATCTCTAATCCCCATGCCCTTTTTTTTTATTCAAAGGTATACACACAGAAACTAAAAAAATAATTAGCTACTTCCTTCGTCTTCTTTTTTACTCAAAGGCACACACACAGACACCCACATCACAACATATAACACAATAGACAATACACAAATACTTCTTGTTTGAATGGAAATATGGAAAGCCACAGCTTTATTGATGACCTAGCCTAATTATTCAAGCCTTTATTTTTTTTTATTTCTCTCTGTCTATCTCTCTCTCTCGCTCTGTGTGCATGTATTTGGCTGTGTGTGTGTGTGTGTGTGTGTGTGTCAGCATATACATATACAAGTTGCCTCTCTTAGAAAAGGGGGATGGGAAGAAACCATTCAGAGACTGAACGTACTGGATAAATCACTTCCAGAGTCATCAATCTATCCTGTGTAAGCAAGGCCTTGGTCCTCTCCAAGAGTTAATTCTTAACACTGTGTAAGCAAGGCCGCAGTCCTCTCCAGGAGTCATTTCTTGGTCAGAAACTACTGGACAGCTCCCCCACATTTAAGCAAAGCTGCCATCCCTCCAAGTGATAGCATGATCCCATCAGAGATTTATGATCTGCCTCCAGGCCAGGGCCAGGCTGGCTCAGAAGGCAATCAGACCCCAGTCATGCTCGAGAAGTCCTCTATTGATACCCCAGTATTTCATGACTATCATAAGAGTGTTGGTCTGCTACCATTTTGGAGCCAAGCCAGTCCCGGTGGCAAACAAATCCTTTTGTGTCATGGAGGTTATAGGCTGGTGCCATGACTGCAGCTATGACCTTTCTCCTCCCCAGTTAGGAGTGAGTCAGGCCCTCCCTCTCAATTAATCCCCATGAGGCTTAAACACCCACCCTAAGCTGTGACAAGTAGTGCAAGACTCCATGACTGGAGTGGGGAAGTAACCTAGTGGTTAGAGCAGCAGGTTATAAAGTAGGGAGACCAGGGTTCCGAGACCAGTGTTTAAATCCCACTCTGCTCCTTGTGACTTTGGCAAGTTACTTTATCCTCCATTGCCTCAGGTACAAAATTGATTGTAAGCACTCTGGGGATATTGAAATACCTACAGTACCTGAATGTAATCTGCTTTGAAATGCTAAAAAGCAGAATATAAACATGAGATATAAAAAATAAATATGTAATGCATTTTCAAGCCAAAATCCATCATACAAGCACATCTGTTTCAGTCACATGACTAATACAAGAGAAAACCATTACACTAATAAGCAACACAAGCACTGTGTACATGCTTCATCTTCCCACTAAGTCTTCAGAGAATTACTTAGTGAAAATGCTCTGATTATTGTGGGTGTGTAGATTAATTGTAGTTAAAGACAGAATAGGAGGAAGAGGCCAGAACACTGACTTCCTCATAGCCAGGATAGGAAAGCCACGGGAAAGAAGAAGCAAGAGGGGCTGTCTGAGAAGAAACTGACATACATCAGGACTAGCTACATTCCAGAAGAGTTGTCCTGGCCACTGGCAAGCTCCACCGATTTAAGGTTTCTGGTGACTGTGAGCACAAGCAGCCTAGTGCATTGATCCTCCAGTTACTGGTGGCATTCATGCACAAAGTAAAGCGAATACGTATCACGAATGCAACGAAAACCTTTTGGCTGCACATCCCTAGTGGACACCCAGGTTACCAGCAATATCTGTGCAAATGGCACTGCACCACACATTTTTATAGGGAACATCATATATAAAAGCATCATTCTTATAATTTTTCCTTACATTCTTTAAATTATAATAAGTTGTCCCAATGAATAACTTATTTTTTAAATATTTTTTATGCGTATAAAATCTTTAAAAATGTTCACTTCCCATAAACTTATCAAGTAGGAATCCCTTTGTGACACAATGCTGTTTCTTGGCAAACAATTTGTTTAAGAGGCTTCATTTCATCCCATAAAGAAATATATTTTAATGGAAGTGAGCTGGGGGATGTAAGAGGTTATCAGTTAAAAGGGCGGTGGTTAATAGAAGAGTCTGCTGGAGGGGAGGAAGTTAAGTGAGAGGATCCTATGGAGGGAGTGGAATTGAGATACAGGAACATCTGGAGAGGGTAAAGGCTGAAAGAGGGGATCAGCTGCAATGTAGGGAGGGTGAGAATGGAGAGATTATTGGAGTGGAACCATCACCATGCTAATTTGTTTTGGTCATTATCTAGGGTTGTTGGATTTTTCAAGTGATAAAATGGGGTCACATTAGCTAAAGGTTTGGGGAGCCTTATGATAGTGGTTTATGAAGATATGTGCAGTGTGGACAGTTTATCATTATTTACTCCTTAAGATAGTACTAGGACTAATATTGTATTATTTATTCAATTTATAGCCCACTGTGCCAAATAAATGCTCCTGCCGGGGTATGGTATGTAAGGGGCACACCATGAAACTAACTGGTAGCAGATTTAAAATACATTTAAGAAAATATTGGGGGGGGGGGGGTTCAATCAACACACAACATTCTGTGGGTTTTGTGTCCTCAGAATGTGGTCAAGCTAAGTTTAGCTTGGGATGTCTCCACTAGGGATGTGCAGAGCAAATGTTTATGTCCATATGTCCATATGTCCAAAGGGGGTCCCATTTGCGGTCAAAATGGACATAAAAAAAATTAAATGAGTTGGGTATATGTCCATATGTGCAAAAAAAAAAAATTAAACCCCCTCACCCTCCTTAATCCCCCCCCAGACTTACCACAACTCCCTGGTGATCGAGCGAGGAGTGAGGACGTTATTTCTGCAATCCTTGGCGAGAAGCATGTGACGTCGGCGGCACGTCGAGTGACGCCGGCGTCACATGATTCCCGGCGAGTTCGCTCCGGAAGGCTCGTTCGGCCCAAAAAGAACTTTTGGCCAGCTTGGGGGGGTCAGGAGGTCCCCCCAAGCTGGCCAAAAGTTCTTTTTGGGCCGAACGAGCCTTCCGGCGCGAACTCGCCGGGAATCACGTGGCGCCGCATCACTCGACGTGGCGCGACGTCACATGCTTCTCACCAAGGATTGCAGAAATGGCGTCCTCACTCCTCGCTCGATCACCAGGGAGTTGTGGTAAGTCTGGGGGGGGATTAAGGAGGGTGAGGGGGTTTAAATTTTTATTTTGGCTCAACAATCGCGATTTCCAACATATCCAACATAGCTATGTTGGATATGTGGGAAATCCGATCGTATATGTCGAATCCTTTTTTTAAGTTAAAAAAAAATATGAGTAGCGTTTTACATATGCGGTCAATACGAATGCACATCCCTAGTCTCCACTGCTTACTTCTGAGAGTGAGCGACATGAAAAGGACCTTCTTAATGGCATCTGCCAGTACTTCTAAGTGGCCCAGACTGGCACTGGAGACAAGATGTTAGGCTCAATGGGCCATTGATCTGATCCAGCATGACATTTCTTATGTTCTTCTAATATTCAGTTGTGGGTTGGTTCTTCAAGAAATCTCTGAGAAGCATTGCCATGCCTGCCTAGGAACCATTTCTTCAAAGTTCTAGCATGTGGATCTTAATATTCAGTAATGCACTGAAGGTCACCTCATCAGGGTTTGCTTTATTAAAATGGCCTAACTTATATATTCTTTGTGCCACTAAAAATAACGAACCCATCTTTTAAAATTGTCTGCCACACACCATGGATGTGTGTAGATTCATTCTAGTATTTTATAAACTGTCTGGCATGTACTGTAGTATGTGCTTATATTTATAATACAGGAACATGTGTACCTTACCCATTAAAAAAATTATATATATATATATATATATATATATATATATATATATATATATATATACTGCTTTTCTATATACCAAATAATTGTAACAATATAAAATTAAACACAGAGTTGGGTATATTTTAAGGTGTATGCTTACACTGTTCTGAAAATACATACTTGCACACATATTTGGCATCACCAGTTCACCCAGACCTTCATCAGTTTTCTCTGAACCCCCACCAGTTCACACAGACCTCACAACCAAAAACTGCAGACCAAGGACACATCCAATTTCAATAGTGTGAGCCAATTGTCATGTGTAAAAATGTTTGGACAAGTCCAGTAATATATGAGTATATATTTCTTACAAAATAGCAACTTGTGCGCATACTGGTGAACCCCATCCCAGAATGATCCTAAACAGTCTCTTTTTTCCCATTAAAATGTACATGCAATACTGTCAGTATGTACGTACTTGCAAGGCTTATAAAATATCATCATCATATAACACCTTGAGGCCCGATTCAAATCTCCTCTTACCCGCAGCCTTCCAGGTACCGACCGCGAGGCTCTCTCCTCCTCTGCCTCCCTCCATCCGCCATTGCCGCGATCGCTAGGCCCGATGAGGATGCCTGACACTGAGACTTGGTCCCGCCCTCCCAGACAGCCCTCCCGGACAGCCAATAGCAGGACACCCTGGAAGCTCTTTAAATCTAAGCCCCTGCACAGCGCTGCGCGCCGCACGCCAAAGGAGCGCATCAAAGGGGCAGGCCCCTTTGTGCGCCCCTTCGTGCAGCCCCGGAGAGCAAACCGGAAATCTGTAAGTGAATACAACTTACAGTTAAACGACCCAGACCCGAGTTCCTTACGGCTCCCCTCTAACTTCAGCATTCATCAAGCCACCTCAAGCTTTCAATCAGCCACCTCAGCATTCATCCAGCCTCTCCACCATTCATTCAGCTAAGGATCGGCACTGGCATGCTACATTAATCATATCCCCTCAAAGAATTCTTCCATATTCCTTCACTTCCATTATGCCATAGGATACCTTCTGCTGGCAAATCCTGTCAAAGCGATCTCTTTAGTCCTATCATGATGCTAGGATACCCTATACACACATTACATCACAACACCTGCTTCAAGATGAAGCCAACGTTACGATACCAACCCATAACTCGTAGAAATCTAAGTCCGGTGATGATCTCCCCCTTTACGCAACTACTTGGGCTGACCCTATTCACTTTAACACTATTCAATGCCCAGTCAATTTCCAAAAAAACCCACATCCTTCACGACTATCTGCTTGATGCCAGGCCAGACATCTGTGCCATCAAGGAGACCTGGCTGAAGCCCTCAGACACAGTTTTAATAAATCAACTTCCTACACAGATATATGATGTCTTCTCCTTACTCAGAAAAAAGAAAAAAGGGGGAGGTCTCCTCATAGCTGCCAAAAAATTTCTTAACCTCACTCTATAACCTATCAATACAATACCTAAACTGGAGGTAGGATTATTCAAATCTAAGTCGCTCCAAATCCTCCTCACTTATGCTCCCCCGGGACTTTTAGATCAAGACGCTTATCCTATGGTGGAAATCATAGCCAAATACCAGGGATGTGCAGAGCAAAATTTTATGTTCATATTTCTTATGTCCGAAAGGGGGTCCCACTTGCGGCCAATATGGACATAAAAAAAATCCAATGAGTTGGGTATATGTACATATGTGCAAAAAAAAAATTTAAACCCCCTCACCCTCCTTAATCCCCCCCCCCAGACTTACCACAACTCCCTGGTGATCGAGCGAGGAGTGAGGACGTCATTTCTGCAATCCTTGGCGAGAAGCATGTGACGTCGGCGGCACGTCGAGTGACGCGGCGTCACGTGATTCCCGGCGAGTTCGCGCCGGACGGCTCGTTCGGCCCAAAAAGAACTTTTGGCCAGCTTGGGGGGGCCTCCTGACCCCCCCAAGCTGGCCAAAAGTTCTTTTTGGGCCGAACGAGCCGTCCGGCGCGAACTCGCCGGGAATCACGTGGCGCCGCGTCACTCAGACGCGGCGTCACGTGATTCCCGGCGAGTTCGCGCCAGACGGCTCGTTCGGCCCAAAAAGAACTTTTGGCCAGCTTGGGGGGGCCTCCTGACCCCCTCAAGCTGGCCAAAAGTTCTTTTTGGGCCGAACGAGCCGTCCGGCGCGAACTTGCCGGGAATCACGTGACGTCGGCGTCACTCGACGTGCCGCCGACGTCACATGCTTCTCGCCAAGGATTGCAGAAATGGCGTCCTCACTCCTCGCTCCATCACCAGGGAGTTGTGGTAAGTCGGGGGGGGGGGGGGATTAAGGAGGGTGAGGGGGTTTATATTTTTATTTTGGCTCAACAATCGCGATTTCCCACATATCGAACATATCTATGTTCGATATGTGGGAAATCCGATCGTTTATGTCGAATCAATTTTTTAAGTTAAAAAAAAATATGAGTTGCGTTTTACTAATGCGGTCAATCCGAATGCACACCCCTACCAAATACTTAAAACTAAATTCTCCAGCCATAATCCTTGGAGATTTTAATCTTCACATCGATGCCAATCCTCGATCTCCTAACTGCGAAGCCTTCCTATCAGCCCTCTCGGACATGGGCTTCAAACAATACATCAACCAACCCACACTTAAAGCAGGTCATACCTTTGACCTTATCTTCACAAATTCCAAACTCACTCCACTTTCACCCCCTCTATGCCTTCCGGTTCCATGGTCAGATCATTTCATGATCACCTCCACCATTAGGTCATTGACAGGATTTTCTGCGCCCCCTCAGGCGACCACTCTGTACTACAGGAAACCATGTCCTTCAGAAGACCTCGGCAACTCTCTGATCAAAGAACTTTCTAACCTGGATCTATCTAACCCCAATTCTGCTATTATCTCCTGGCAAAATATCACTGAAACGATAGCCAATAAGTTATGCCCACTGTCAAAAAAACCCCATAAATCCTTCTCAAAAAAACAAGCAGCCATGGTTCTCAAATGAGCTCCGTACCCAGAAGCAAAACCTAAGACGAAAAGAAAAAGAATGGAGGAAGAATCCCAATCCCCATTCTCTAACCATATACAAAGCCGCTGCCACCATTACAGAATGGCAACGCTTCGAACAAAAAGAGATTTCTATGCCCACCGTATCCACAATATGATGTTTGATGCGAAGGCTCTTTTCTCGTACGTATCAGAACTCACCAAAACTGTTCCCCCTACAATCCCAGACGATACAGCCAAATCGAAGGCCAACGATCTGACCTTTTTCTTTCAGAACAAAATCTCCAACACCCTGGCTAGATTACCTACCAGCCCAAATTCACTGCTTCCGGATACCCTCCACCTACCGAACACAGACATAATTTATTTATTTATTTATTTATGGTTTTTATATACCGATCTTCTTACATAATATGTAAATCAAATCGGTTTACAGGGAACAGTTGAAAAGCTTGCTTGTGGGCAATTACATATAACAAAGAACTTATTAGAGTAACATATTGTATAACTTTTTGAGTAACAATTAAACATAAGATAAAAATACATGGCTAAACATGAACATAAGAACAAAATATACATGGCATAAGAAATTCTTATATGTCTAAATCCAGGGGGGGAGAGAAGAATAGAGGGAGGGGGATGGAGGGGTTATATAGTCGGAGCGGGGAGGATGTAATAAGGTTTCGTTGAAGCAGCTTCTTAGAAATCATGGAAATGCTTGGCTGAATAGCCAGGTTTTCAGTTTTTTCTTGAATGATTGGTGGCAGGTGACTTGTCTGAGTTCTGGTGGTAGTGCATTCCAAAGTGAAGGACTTGCTGTGGAGAAAGCCCTATTTCTTAGTGGAGTTTTGGTTTGAGGGATGATCAGGGTGTCTTGGTAGGCTTTTCTGATTGGTCTTGATGATTTAAAGGTACGGAGTTGATGGGTGAGATTGATAGGTGCTATGTTGTTTAGGTATTTGTGAGTGAGGGTCAGGACTTTGTAGGAGACTCTGAATTTAATTGGAAGCCAGTGTAGATTGTAAAGAATGGGCGTGATGTGGTCTCTCTTGTTAGAGTTGGTCAGGACCCTAGCTGCAGAATTCTGTACCATCTGGAGAGGTTTGATGGTGGAGGCTGGTAATCCGATTAGTAGCGCGTTGCAGTAGTCGATTTTGGTCAGGATAATTGATTGCAGGACGAGGTGAAAGTCGTGAGCGTGAAGTAATGGTTTAAGCTTTTTCAGTACTTGTAGTTTGAAAAAGCATTCTTTGGTTGTGTTGTTTACAAATTTTTTGAGGTTCAGCTGATTGTCTAGCAGAACGCCTAAGTCTCTTACGTGGGATGTATTTTTAAGGCTGTCTAGGATTGGTGTAAGTGGATTTTGATGAGCGGTGTCTTTTTGTTGTTGATCTGTTATAATTTATAAACAATTGTTGTTGATCTGTTATAATTTATAAACAATTCTTTGGTTGTGTTGTTTACAAATTTTTTGAGGTTCAGCTGATTGTCTAGCAGAACGCCTAAGTCTCTTACGTGGGATGTATTTTTAAGGCTGTCTAGGATTGGTGTAAGTGGATTTTGATGAGCGGTGTCTTTTTGTTGTTGATCTGTTATAATGGGTGTGATCTCTCTTTGGATGAAGTTATCTTCCTGTGAGATGATGAGGTATTCTGTTTTGTCCTTGTTGATGACTAGATTGAGTTCGGTGAGGAGAGTGCTAATTTTTTGAAAGCATTGTTCCCAGAACATTAGAGATAGTTGAATGGATTTCCTTATAGGGATGAGGATTTGTATGTCATCCGCGTAAATCATGTGTTTGATTTTCAGTTTGGATAGGACAAAGCATAGGGGAAGAAGATAAATGTTGAAGAGGGTAGGGGAGAGAGATGAGCCTTGAGGGACTCCCGTGTTAGAGCTGATTGCCTGTGATTCTTTGTTATTGATTTTCACTTTGAAAGATCTGTTGTTGAGAAATGAACAGAACCAGTCTAGGGCCGTGCCTGAAATACCGATTGCAGCTAATCTGTCAAGTAAGATAGTGTGGTTGACCGTATCAAAGGCTGCAGAAAGGTCGAGGAGAATTGGAATCCTTTGATCCTACTCACACTATAGAGGTAGAAACCCTGATAAAAAGAATGAAACCTTCGACCCACCCTCTGGACCAAATACCTTCCAAATTTCTGATTCTCATACCAGAATACATCTCCAAATATCTAGCTGATATTATCAATTGTTCCCTCTCACAAGGAATATTCCCGGATGCTCTCAAATTGGCTAACCTCAAACCCATACTCAAAAAACCGAACCTGGACCCGGACGACCTCAACAACTACCGCCCCATATCAAATCTCCCGTTTGTAGCTAAGATCATGGAGAAAATCATAAATAAGCAACTTTCAAATTACCTGGAAGACCATAACATTCTACACCCATCACAATATGGTTTCTGAAAAGAACACAATACCGAAACCCTCCTCACCTCACTCCTTGATCAAATATACATTGGCTTTGATAAAGGACAGTCGTTCCTCTTAGCTCTTCTCGACATCTCTGCAGCTTTCGATACTGTAAATCATAATACCCTTCTAAACCGGCTTTCAGACATAGGAATTGCAGGATCAGCTCTTAGAAGGTTCGACTCCTTCCTTAGCAATAGAGGCTATAAGGTTAAAATCAATAACAAGGAATCCTCTCACACTAACGTCCCATTCGGAGTCCCCCAGGGCTCCTCCTTATCGCCCACCATGTTTAACATCTACATACTCCCTCTCTGCCACGTACTCTCAAATCTAAAACTTAAGTTCTATATATTCGCAGTCGATGTTCAAATTTTAATCCTCATATCCAACTCACTGGACTCAACACTCAGGTTATGGAACTCTCACCTGCAAACGATCAACCATCACCTCTCAAGCCTCAACCTGGTGCTCAACACTTCCAAGACAGAACTATTGCTAATCACTCCAGAAGGCAGTCCCTTCCATCACCAATTGCAAGCTAACATACAAATATCCCACGCTAGAGATCTTGGAGTCATAATTGATAGTCACCTGAACCTAAAGCAATTTATAAAACACACTACAAAGGAGTGCTTCTACAAGTTACAAGTACTCAAAAAACTCAAACCCCTCCTATTCCATTATGATTTCAGATCCGTCCTCCAAGCCATTCTGTTCTCCAAGATCGACTACTGCAATTCCATCTTGCAAGGTCTCCCGGCTTCTACTATAAAACCCCTCCAGTTGCTCCAAAATGCAGTGGCGAGAATTTTGACGAATACCAATCGGAGAGAACATATCTCTCCCATTC
The DNA here is from genome assembly GCF_901001135.1 of Rhinatrema bivittatum. Lineage (NCBI taxonomy): Eukaryota > Metazoa > Chordata > Amphibia > Gymnophiona > Rhinatrematidae > Rhinatrema > Rhinatrema bivittatum. The sequence goes on from NC_042616.1 coordinate 66,792,753, forward strand.
TAAAAGATCTTCACTGGCTCCCAGTAAACTTCAGGATTCTCCATAAATCACTCACAATTATCCATAAAAATATTCACCATCAGACCCCTCTTGATCTGCTACACCCTCTCAAATTGTACTCGACGGCCAGACCCTTAAGGGATGCCTACAAGGGATCCTTACATTTGCCTCCAATAAAAGTTGTGCACCACTCAAACATCAGAGACCGGACATTCTCGATCACAGGTCCCTCCATCTGGAACTCCATGCCTCCGGACCTCAGGCAGGAAACTTGTCTACTAACTTTTAAAAAGAAACTAAAGACATGGCTGTTCTGCCGAGCCTTCCCCACTACTAGCCCAACAGCCTGACTTAGAATTGTTCCATCACTTATGTAAATAAACAAATGCTAAATCATGCCTACAAATTATCATGAGGTCGGCTCCTCGCCTCCCTCCCATGTATATAGTACTTTAGCTTCGTTCTCCCCTTCTTTATTTCCTACTCCCAGTTAAGGCATCCTTTGTTATAATGTAACTTTATGATCCTTTAAATTGTCTCTTGTTGATTGGTTGGTTATAGTTACTGCTTAGTTCGATGTAAACCGAGTTGATTTGATTTGTATCAAGAAAGTCGGTATATAAAAGCCTTTAATAAATAAATAAAATTTATTCCTACCTTATGGAACTCCATCCACCCAGATCTTAGAATGGAACCCAGCCTCTCAACCTTCAAGAAAAGACTCAAGACCTGGCTGTTCATGCAGGCTTTTCCTAACTCCAATATTATTTAACTCCTAACAATCAACACACATCACCATCAATATCACTATTAGCTACCTCTTACAATGTAATTATATGTAATTAGCTGGTTTTCCTTTCCTTTTTCCTTCTCACTCCAAGTTCTATTTTTCCTTGTTACATGTAACTGCTTTTCCGCACTATTGTTCAAGTTTAAGTTTATTTTGCACTCCTGTTTCATGTGAACCAGCATGATGGGACTTTTGTCTTGAATGTTGGTATATAAAAAACTTAAATAAATAAATAAATAAATAAATAAATAAAATAAATAATTTGCACATTATTTGTAATACCACTACAAAAGACCATGAAGTAGTACATAAAACATTGTTCAGACTAAGGGCCTCATTTACCAATATCACATTGGTAATGCATTAAGGGGTGTTTCCCATGCAAATGAGGCTTTGTTCGTGCAGCAGGGAAACTTTGTGTGCCACAATGTTTTCATGATTATATCATGGCACACAAAGTTTCCCCGCTGCATGATATAACACCCAAGGAATCATTGCAGTGCACAAAAGTGTCTGGACAGCCTATTTCAGGGGGGGGGGGGGAGGAGAGAGAGAGAGAGAGAGAGAGAGAGAGAGAGAGAGAGAGAGAGAGAGAGAGAGAGAGAGAGAGAGAGAGAGAGAGAGAGAGACTTGCTATAATAGCTACTCCCTAGACAGGTATTTTTATCCCTATGGGAGGCCCACCTAGTAACTCGAGGTGAGGATTAGGTATGAGTGTAGGGGGTTGGGGGCCACTTTCACATTCAACATGAGACGTACGAACAGTACAGTGGTCTCTTGTGAAGCTTTGCTGGCCTTCGGAGTGAGGAAACTCACTCCAAGATGAGATTTGAGCAATGGTCTCTCAACCTAGCTTGATGGACACTCTACCTGGGCAACAACATGCTAGATTGAGAGAACATTGCCCAAATCTCATCTTGGAGTGAGTTTCCTCACTCCGAAGGCCAGCAAATCTTCACAAGAGACCACTGTACTGTTCGTACGTCTCACGTTGAATGTGAAAGTGGCCCCCAACCCCCTATACTCATACCTAATCCTCACCTCGAGTTACTAGGTGGGCCTCCCATAGGGATACAAATACCTGTCTAGGGAGTAGCTACTAAAGCAAGTCTCTCTCTCTCTCTCTCTCTCTCTCTCCATCCACCCAAACAGGCTGTCTGGAAACATTGTGAACTGTGATAACTCTTTACCAGCCTCTAGCACACAACATACCACAAATGAAAGAGGTGTAGCTATTGGCTGCACTAACACTGCAGCTGTTTTGCGGCACACAATAACTCTTTCCTACTTAACATATGCTCTGCCCCAACTCCACCCCTGAATTAAAAATTTGCATTCACAAATCACATTAATGGCTGTTAGCACGATTTGTGGAATTATCTCCTGCGGTAACTCCTTGGAAAATGACTCCCTAACCTTGTTATCTCTCATTCTTAAATTTACAAGATCGGAGGGAAAAGAACAATCCAGAAGTTCAACTAAGGAGATTGCCAGGTTTGAAAGGTTCTAGTGTCTACACACTTGAGTCCTTCTAAACATAGTAACACACAAAGCAGCCTGCCTGTGAGCCAGAAGTAAAATTGGATATAAAACATACATTTTCATGAAAATACTTGTTAAATTGATAACATCCCTACAATCAGAGACTGCAATTATATTATCAACTTGAGAATTAAAGGCAGAGTTATTTGTTTTGACAAAGCCTAGTGAATCGAATGATACAAATTGAAAAAAGATCTGAAACATGCAGCCTGACCTTTGAAAGTATATCCGTCTGTACTGAAAACTCCCTGAAAGTTTGTTTAAACTAGTACTCAGATTTGAGATTGTGCCAGAAAAAAATAAGACCTTTAGTAACATTCAGTATTTCAAAATTATGAAAGACAATGGTTTGGGAATAGTTTCCTCCCACCCATCCAGAGATAACCTGGAACATTTTGAGACGTATTGGTAAACATCCAAGGAATTAGCTGAGCTTAAGTCGACCTCATCTGTACCTGTTCTTATTTAACATAATTAAGAATGAAGTGTTGAGAACTTTATAAACCTGATGACATGATTCCTTCCAAGAACAAGAACCATTACAAGAGGGATTGGTTTCTTGTGCGTAGAGGATGATTTCACTCTTATTTCAGGTTTCACAAAACAGACTCAGACTGCTCTACTTCAAATGCCTTTTCAATGTGCCAAATGGAGTGTTGAGCATGATGACTTTTGTAAATGAATGTGAAAGAAGAGGTTTCAAACAATGTTCCTGCTCATTTCTTTGAGAGTGTGTGTGGATATGCACTACTGTGTTGGGTTCAGAATTTTTGCAGGGGGTGGGGGTGGGGGTCCCTCTCTTGCTTTGCAGAGGGTATATAAATGCCAAGGAAAATATGCTGCATATAAATGAACCATAAATCATCACATTTTAAAAAGTAATAAAAAATGCCTTAGAACAAAGTGCACCTGAATAAATCTTGACAGGAAAAAACAACAGTAAAGGGTTGTTACTTTCAACTTTGAAATTTACGAGGGTTATGTCCACTCTTCGAAAAGAAAAACCTACTCACAGTGGTTCATGCCAGAGTAACCACACTGCTGGACTACTGCAATGCACGGTTGTACAGGGGTCTAACTGATAAGGCCTGCCATAAACTCCAGATGATAAAAAAAAAACAAACCTCTATTATATGAGCGATAGTCTGATGCAAAATGTGTGACTACATCACAGCTGTCCAATAAAAACAGTTGTTGTTTTGGGGTGGAGTTCAGAAGTATGTGCAGTAGTTGCTATTGTTTAAGAGATACAGTATACGAGTATACATTACTGAACTTCTTTTCACATTTTTACACCTGCTACTTGACTCGTAAAAGTGAAATCAGACTTGCCTATTGTCGGCAGTTTTTGGGTGGGAGGTCTGAGTTAATGGGTGGGGGTTCTGGGTGAAGTGCCAGAGTGTCTAGATCAGGGGTGGGCAATTCCGGTCCTCGAGGGCTGCAAACCAGTCGGGTTTTCAGGATATCCTTAATGAATATGCATGAGAGAGACCTGCATACACACTGCCTCAGTTGTATGCAAATCTATTTCATGCATATTCATTAGGGGTATCCTGAAAACCCGACTGGTTTGCAGCCCTCGAGGACCGGACTTGCCCACCACTGGTGTAGATGATCTGGATAAATGAGTAAACTGATGGAGGTGTCTGTGAACTGGCGATTTGAAGTACACGCGCACGTATTTTCAAAAGGGTATGCATGTGCACTTCATAAAATATTTGTCTCCAAATATAAATCATGGATATTATGCATACATGTAATATTTTGTTTTACTCTCCCAAAGTATACATGCGTATGTTTATAAAATAGGTAGGGAAAATATGTGATTTGCTGCGTTAGAAATATTTACTCATACTGAAACATGCATGTGAACTTCTGGAGCAGAAATACTGGTCTCACAGTTTCTAAAAATCATTAATCTCTGCGAGTCTACTTATTATATTTGGGTTGAAAGTTAAGCTCTAAGAGAAAAATTTTAAAAGTGGCTTGGAGGCATCCATTTGCTCACGGTTCCTGGTGTGCGCACATGGACATGCCGATTTTATAACATGCGCGTGTCGCCGCGTGCATGTTATAAAATCGGCTACCCATATGCACATGCGCCCAATTTTATATTGGCGTGCGCATGTGCGCACGTGTCGACTTGCGGGCGCAAGGGGAAGGAATTTTGCAATAAACGCGCACCGATTCGACTAGGCCTGGGCTGGGAGGGAACTTCCCTAATCCCCTAGCTATCCTTCCTCTCTTTTCCCCTTTCCACCCCAACCCCTAACCTCCCTTAACTAATATTTTTTTTAATTGCAGAACTTACCTGTTCTCCCGAGCAGAAGTAAGCTCCGCACGCTGGCCGGCTGCCAGCGCATGCTTCACTGAGATAGTTCCTAATGGTGCTGTCCTGGCTCGTCCTTTTTCAGGAACCCAGCACTTCCGCACATACCAGGAGATACGTGCGTGGCTGGGCCTCCCTAAAAATGCACTCGGCGCACGAGCAGCCCAGCCACTCGCATTTTTCCCAGTATTGGCATCTGCCAGGTTTTAAAAATTTGGCCGTAAGTGACAATGGGACACTACCTGGCATCACGTCAACTACTGTAAACACACCACTTTAAACAAATATTTTGCTGCAGTATTATAAATATTTTGTTAAGAACATAAGAACATGCCATACTAGGTCAGACCAAGGGTCTATCAAGCCCAGCATCCTGTTTCCAACAGTGGCCAATCCAGGCTATACGTACCTGACAAGTACCCAAAAACTAAGTCTATCCCAGGCTATTGATGCTACTAACAGCAGTGGCTATTTTCTAAGTCAACTTGATTAATAGCAGTTAATGGATTTCTCCTCCAAGAACTTGTCCAAACCTTTTTTAAACACAGCTATACTAACTGCACTAACTACATCCTCTGGCAAAAAATTCCAGAGTTTAATTGTGCGTTGACTGAAAAAGAACTTTCTCTGATTAGTTTTAAATGTGCCCCATTCTAACTTCATGGAGTGTCCCCTAGTCCTTCTATTATTCGAAAGTGTAAATAACCAAGTCACATCTACTCGTTCAAGACCTCTCATGATCTTAAAGACCTCTATCATATCCATCTTCAGCCGTCTCTTATCCAAGCTGAACAACCCTAACCTCTTCAGCCTTTCCTCATAGGGGAACTGTTCCATCCCCTTTATCATTTTGGTCGCCCTTCTCTGTACCTTCTCCATCACAACTATATATTTTTTGAGATGTGGTGACCAGAACTGTGCACAGTATTCAAGATGCGGTCTCACCATGAATCGATACAGAGGCAATATGATATTTTCCATTTTATTCACCATTTCCTTCCTAATAATTCCTAACACTTTGTTTGCTTTTTTAACTGCCACAGCACAGTGAGCTGATGATTTCAATGTATGAAGCCTAGATCTTTTTCCTGGGTGGTAGCTTCTAATATGGATCCTAACATTGTGTAACAACAGCATGCATTATTTTTCCCTATATGCATCACCCTGAACTTGTCCACATTAAATTTCATCTGCCATTAGGATGCCCAGTCTTACAGTCTTGCAAGGTCCTCCTTCTCTATCTTTTTTGAGAATATACATTCTATTGTGGCAGGAAGATAATTTTTATTATTTATTTATTTTCGCTTACATTGGTGGTCAGTTAGGTAGATGCTGGTTTTTTAAGATTCCAGGGACAGCCACAGCTTTGTTCCTGTTTTTTATTTTTTTGCAGCTGTTACTTCAGCATTTAGAAAAATAAAAGAAAGCAAGATTAGCTTTCCTGCCTAATGGAACACAAAACAGTTTTATTGCCAAGGGCTTCATGGTTCTCTCCTTTCTCAGCACCTTCATTCAATTCTTGCTTCAGAGCTTTTAATCGAGTGTCTTGTTCATCTCCTCAAGCCCTGTCTCTCTCTCTCCTGGCTTTGTGCCTTGATGTTTTTTGTACCAGTCTTGGGTCCCCGTCTGTTATTCTCATCTTGTTTCTCTCTGGGTTATATAAAGCTTTTACTTTCCCCCCAAAACAAAATAATTATAAAAGAAGAACAAATTTAAAAAGTTTCTCTTTGCACCTCAACTTTTTCTCAGTCCTATGCCTGGCTGTATTATTCTCCCACTTTTCCTGTCCAGCATGCTTCTGGCCATCTCATGACTGCTCTCACCCACCCATTACTTTGGGGTAGTGATTCTCCTGCTTGGATGATTGAGGTGGTGTAAACTACTAGGGAAGATACCCTGGTGAATTGTCTTAAATCCACTCCCAAATCTCTTCACCTTAGCTAATTTTGTGTAAGACTGCCTAATAAATGCCTCTTTGTTTATCTCAAGGCCTCACCCTACGCCAAATACAGCAAAGGTACAAAACCATAAGAATTGACTCAGATTTATTTAAAAAAAATGTCCTAACAATAAACAAAATAGCAGACAAGATATATCATCACACATCTTTATAATATTTTCAGAGAATCCAGTCTGATTTAAAACCTTGTCACTGGCCAGAACTATTTAATGTGCAATATAGTCAGTGACTCCTAATTTAAAATCAAACCTATCTCTGAAACCCATAAAGTAATTGTTGGTATTCTTTTACTCTAAACTTGTGACTGCCTTATAAAATTTGTGATCATCTCTGTTTTAAATTAGGAAAACAACTTTTATAAATCCCACCATTCATGGAAGTTTCTCACCCGCAAGCTGGAACTGGGAATTTCCAGTTGCCTTCTGTCTGTTTTCAAATGTCCTGAAGTTCTCCGGTCTCTCTTTCTCTTCTTCTTCTTCTCCATTCAATGATAATGTTGCTGCTGCAACAGTTATGTGACTTATCACTAGTGCTGTGAATCTATCTTACAGCTGGATGTATTGCACTGGTATTACAGCAACTTATTAATGCAATTATGTACAGTTGGTTGTCTGTAAGTGAATTGGTTAGTAAGTAAAACGTTCCTTCGAGAATAAGTAAGTATTCCTTCAGTAATTGTCTTCTATGTGTTTATAGTTTTCCAAATCAATCAGCGAAAATCTTGCTGTGACACCATACCAGTATTGTTCATATAAGAAATTGAATTTTTTTCCCAATTCAGCAAGGTTATTTTCCACATGATAGCTGGTGTTTCTAATGTCCAAGATTTGTTGATACAGTTTACTTACTAAACTCACACATTCAAAACTTTGCAAAGCAAACAGATTTTTTGAGGTATTTGCAGTTCCAAAAGTCAATTTTTCATGAGTTGTGTTAGGTTTTGTAGGTTTCCTGGACCCTTGGCCCAAGGTGGGAGTTGACGCTCCCTGAGGGGTTGAGCCCCACAGGTCCCCACTGTCAGAAGGCAAGGTGGAATGGAAACACAGGCAATTGAACCATGACTGTGGTCCATGAGAAAGGAGGCATAGATGAGTTGTCTGCTTCAGAGCCATGTGATAGCAGACACATGAACAGAGGCAATACTGCGGAGTGCTCCGAGGAGCGGGGTTTGAGAGAACAGTCCAAAGTATTGCAATGCCGGGCAGGTCAGGAGGCAGGATAGACCAGAGGATGGATCTCCAAGGCAGAGAGGCACAGGGCAGGCCCGAGTAGTGGGGAAGCATGGAGACAGGCTCTCTGGTGTAGTAAGGCTAAGGCTGCCCCGAGGAGCAGGGAACCATAGAGACTGGATCTCTGGAGAAGTAGCACTGAGACCACCCCAAGGAGTGGAGAGGCGTAGAGACTGAATGTCTGGTGTGGTAACACAGAGGTACCCCGAGGAGCGGGGAAGCATAGAGACAGGCACTTCGGTGTGGTAATGCGGAGGCTACCCCGAGGAGCAGGGAAGGGTAGAGACAGGAAATCCCGTGTGATAATCCTGAGGCTACCCCAATGGAGTGGGGAAGCATAGAGACAGGATCCCTGGCAAAGTTGTGCTGAGGCTACCCCGAGGAACGGGGCAGCGCAGGACCAGTCCCATAAAGGAAGCACAGAGCAGGCCCCGAGGAGCAGGTACCCAGAGCCAGAGTCCAAGGTTGAAGAGCAGGGATCCAAGGCAGAAACTGCAGGTCTGGAGGACGGAACAAAGCACCACAGGAGCTCAGGGAACTCATTGCCAAGTCAGTTAGCATAGGCCAAAGAAGGTCCTTAAATATCTCAGACTTGTGATGTTATCAATCGGGGACGTCCCTGGAGTTCCCGCCACCTGGCCTTCAAAGGAAGGCCAGGTGGCGCGCACCTAGGGAGTTCCGGAGTCGGAGTATAGGTCGGTGGTGACCCAGCCACCACATGGAGTCCCGAAAGCCAGGAGGAGCGCAGCGGTAGCAACAAGCCACAGCTGCAAGCTTACCAGGAGTGGAGAGCAGGGCATGACAAGACGTGAGTTAGGATGGCTACGGCCACCTGCGGCCGTCAGTCATATAATTCTCAGTTTCACAGCCTTTGGCTAATTAACAGCTCAGCCTGTGATTGCTATTTAACTCACCATCTGCCTTAAGAAAACTGTTCTTTCCCCTCTTTCTTATATCACAGAATAAAGAAGAAGAAGAAAACCTAAGATAATAGACAGTAAATTAAAAGGTCACTTGGACTGAGTAAACCAGGACGTCTGCTAGAAGTCAGCAAAACTCAAAGAAAGAAATTTGATAAAACAAGATTAGATAATCTACCTAAAAAATTATAAGCTACTAATGTTTATATATATAAAAAAGGAATATATAAAAATTAGGCCAAAAAATATATAAGCTGGCCTTTAACTTACAAAGGCACTAATATCAATAGGGTTTCTGATTGTATCAAGTGAATCACTGTCAGCTGTAATCAAAAAGAGGGTTGAGAGAAGAAAATTTCAATCTTATTCTTACTGGGTCTTCCTAAAAGTAACGAGGGATTGAACCCACCCAGGCAGTCTCTCAGGGATAGAGAGGAAAGACAGAGTCTTGCAGAAGAATGAATCAGATGGATTCCAATTATATTTAAACAAACTTTGCAGTATCTATTCAATTTTTTTTAAATGACATTTTCAAATTACTCTCATAAACAGACACAGTGGGCCGGATTTTAAAAGGGTTACGTGCCGGGCCTATTTTAAAAAGGCCCGGCAATGCGTGTAAGTCCCGGGGCTTGCAAAAAAGGGGCGGGGGGGGGCTTGAGTGGGTGGTCCAGGGGTGGGGCGTGGGCGAGGTCAGGCTCCCAGCACAGCGGCCATATTTGCCGCTGTGCCGGGGATCATGCGCCGGCAACTTACTTCAGCTCCAGGGCTGAAGTAAGTTTTGAAACAACAATGAAAAAAAGGAAAAGGTAGGGGGGAAGGGAAGGGAAGGGAAAGTGGGGTGGGGAGTAGGGAACGGGGGAAGGGAACATGGCTCAGAGTGGGCTTGGCGCATGCAAAGTATACAATTGTGCACCCCCTTACGTGCGCTGACCCCTGATTTTATAACCTGCATGCGCCTGTGCGTGCAAGTTATAAAATTGGGCGTACATGTGTGTGCACCGGCTAGCGGCACACATGTGCGCCTCACGCGCTCCTTTTAAAATCTACCCCAGTATTTGTATTAGTATCATAAATGATAACACTTAACACACTTTTCTTTTGGTTATGTAGGTAACAATAAGCCTAACCAGGGCAGAACTGTTTACTTAAAATATCCTGATAAATAATCAGATAAATAACTTTTACCAAAAGTAATTATGCTTTCTCTGAAATTTGTATACCAACTGATGTTAATTTTGAAGAAGTTGAGTCTCTGTGTTGAAATGTTGTTTTCCATGTATAGCAAAGTACAGTTACTCACATAGACAGAAGTAATTATCACAAACATTTATTCTCCTATTTGTCTGTCTCTCTGCATTTCTTATTCTCATTTTTCTATTAGTAGAGCAAGACTACTGTGTTCTGAGCGCTCAAAACCTCTCACTTTTGTATCTGTCTCTGGCTGTGGTGGTGTTTCAGTTCATGTGGTCTGGCTAGACTGGCCTGGGTTCTTATCTCTTTATGTGTACACTTAGCTGAATCTGGTGGGTCAACTTTGATTATCTTCTCCTCAACTGAGGCTAGTTGGCATAGCTGGCTTAATGCTGGTAGTGAGCATGGCTTGAGTAGCTAGAGGAGCTCTTCTTCTCCATGTCGGATGGGTAGCATCTTCTCCTGGTGTCCTCTTTTCGCAATCTATTCTTTAAATAAAGGAACAGCATGCTTCCTGTTTACTCTAACATCAAAATTCTTCAAAGAGCATACTAAAGAAGTCCCCTCTATTGTTGACTTGGAGTCTTGGTGAACTGGTCTAGCTAAGGGGTAGATTTAAAAAAAATGCATGAGTGTTCATGCGCACACGGTTCCCGATGCGCGCACATGGACGAGCGGATTTTGTAGCCTGCATGCGTCAATGTGCATTATAAAATCCAATATCCGCGTGCACAAGCGCGAGTTCCGGAAACGGGGGGGGGGGGGGGGGGGGGATTTTATAAAAAAAAAAACACGCAGAGACACAATAAGGCTGTCCTCAGTTCCCTTCCAGTCCACTCCAATAAAGGAGCGGAATGGGAGGGAACTTCCTTAAGTGCCTACCTACCTTGCCTCCCTTTCCCCCTCTCCACCCTGACCCCTAAAACCCTTCTACCTAGGTTTTTGTTTTTTTTTGTTTAGCGCATGCTGGCGTGCTTCTGGCACGCACTTCCAGGGGACAGGGCCTAATAGCCACTGTCCCGGCTGGCCTTTGCCCTGCCCTCGTCCCACTCCTGCCCCACTCTGTCCTGCCCTTTTCACATAGTCTGGCACTTTGGCACATATCGAGGGATATGTGTGTGGCCAGGCCATTTATAAAATGCTCTTGTATTGCATGGCCTGGCCTCATGCATATTCCCCGGTTTTTGCACACACGGGCTTCTGAAAATTCAGACATAAATGTTTAAATAAAAAATAATAATTAATTGACCCTACTATGACAGGTGCACAGAGAAATTTCTTCCAAGAATCACACAAGTGAGATAATATGTGCACTCTCTCCTCTCACTCTTTCTCACACATTTGTCTTGATTTCTCTACCAGGGCCGGATACTTAATTGGTAGTGACTGTAAGTCAGTTTGTGCAAATATATTAAAACTGAGTGTAAGAATAATTTTGTTTTCTCTTCAGAGCTCTGTATGTGACAGAGCACGTCTGCCAGTTTGTCTTTCCCTTCACTCTAATCACTCACACTGTATTATTTTATTTATTTATTTATTTTTAATTTTTATAGACCGAAGTTCTTGTAGGAACTACAAATCAATCCGGTTTACATACAACTTTTAAATGCCCAAAAAGAGTAGTGGGCTTTACATAGAACAGTTGATCAATAAAACAGGTAACAATAGAACTAACAATAAATTATGGAACAAATAGAATAGATAACCAATTAAACATAGTAATGTAGTAATAAATATTATATAGAAAAAAAAAAATATATATATATAAAAGAGATAGAGTAAATGGAGTGTGAGTAAAGTATAAATACAAAGATGAAAGAGCTCAAAAATTAAGGTACAGTTGAAAAAAATTGTAATAGGAAAAAATAGTGAGATAACCCATGATTTGGGTTAAAAGACTTGATTAGGTAGCATTAGATATCTGGGAAGGCTGTACTGAAATTAAAACTCAGTGCATTAATCATTTTCAGAGATTAGTTTGTTTTGCTCTAAATAAAGTAATTGTTTTGTCACAGAATGTCTCTTCAGTTGTTTTGGGACGGGTAATGGACCTCAGGTTCAGAATAGACACTTAAACAGTATAACTACTTCAGGGAATTTGAGGCTAAATTCAGATCCAGACTTTCAGTCACAAACTAGTATATTTCAGTAACGTAGTCAGTCCTTCACTCCAACATTAGGGATTCCCAATTTCCCTACGTGAATGCAAAGACATTCTGACTATAATATTACAGGTTTAGTCAGAGAATAAAATATTTACAAAGAAGATAAATCTTCTAATATTCATACAGTTATTTCTGATTTCTTTTACCATTCTCTGTATTAGAGAGAGATTAAATCTCTTGGGGAGAGGGGAAATGTAAAATCAAATGTGTGATCACAACTGTTTTCCAGTTCTATTTCAGTATCACTTACATCAGATGTTTCCTGACAAAGGCTGAGTAAATACCTAGCATTTCAACAATTGTATTATAAATCGCTGTTCTAACCTGGCTCTTACCTGGGTTTGTTCATAGACTCCTACAATTATATTTCCTAAATTCACACACTCACAAGAAGTCTCATTCACTGAATTATGTCCCTCCCCTGTCTGTGCTTTTACTAAGGTTTTCTGGCACTTTAGAGCAGGCTCTGGAAGAGCTCATATGTAAAATTGGTCTGCCCTTTTACTTTGCCAACTGTCAGACTGACTGAATTCTCACTGTAACAGTTGACATCAGCTTACATAGTCCTTAATGATTCCTTGGGGAAAGTTTTATTATGTTTTCATCATAGTGGCACTCCCCTTCTTAATATGGAGTTGCTGGAATAAACTTTAAAGAATTTTTGAGTCCAATTAGAAATCTAAAGATATTGATTAAACAATCAGCTGGGATCTTTAGCGAATAATTCTGCCTGCCTCTTTACTAGCCTCTCACCTTCTACTCATAAAATGGTGGAGGTTGGTTAAATTGTATATTATACTGACTGGAATTTTCAGCAGTGCTCTATGAAATGGAATCTGCAGTATTAAAACCTTGGACTGGATTAAATGTTTTTAATGAACCGGAACCCTATTTTTCCCCAAAATTTGACTTCTTACCTACATTTTTCTTCTCAGTTGATTCTGTTATACAATTTAAAGAAGTTCACAGTATTTCCCAATGTGAAAAAGCCCATATTATGTGTGAAAATAGGTCACCTGGTCCCACAATAAAAATAAAATTTCCCAAGGAATTTTCTCATATTAAAAAGTTATTTATGAGGTCTTGGATACTAGGGTTTGGTTGTTGAGTTCCCCTTGTTTTTCAGATCTTTTTGAGCCATTTTTAACAGAGTTTCCAAATGCTGATATTATTGCCCTTCAAGAACCTCTAAAATATTTAAAAAATCAGAGTTGGGTTAAGGGACCTTCCCTTACCTTTGGGTCAAATTAGGGTTATTCTTACTGTTTTGAAACCCATTTTCCACGAGACCCTCTGAATCAATTGAGGCTCTAAATCCTATGGGGACTGCTTTAAGAGAACCCCCCCCCCCCCTAACTTGAGCATAGCTTCTTTGATTTGCAACTTTTTAAGTTAAATGTGGGATCTGGGGCATTTTAAATCCTGGGTCAGTCAAATTGTACCTGGAGCTCTGAAAATAAGGTGAGAGCTTCACTGGGGTCCCCCACCCTGAATCTTTGAATTTAACATTTTTCCCATTTCTCTCTTTATTTGAGTTTAAAATTGCTCCTGTTTCAGCCATGAATTGAAAGAGACATCACGGTTCACTTCTGGGTTGATAGCCCAGCATGTCACCAGCACAAAGAATTTTCCCCAAGTCCCAAATGTGAAAATCTGGCTCCTCAAGGCAGAGGCAGCTTTCCCAAGGCTGTTACTGCAAAAATCAGCCTTATTATTGCACCCCCCCCTAACTCCCACAATGATCACGGTGATAGTGCCACCCCTCCTGCCTCCTTCACCACTGCAGCCTGAACAGGTGATGACTGGCTCAGTTCCCTTTTCAACAGTGGGGCAGGGAAACCCTTGTGGTTGATTCAAATAACTGGATGTTGCCTTCTGAGCTGATCTGGAACTGGGCGAGTCATCCCTGCAGCAGCTCCCAACAGGACCAGATCTCCCAGTATCTCTGCTCCTTTCACAGGGTCTGACTGCCTCCCCTTTACACCTAGATTATGGCAAATCCATTAGCTGCCACCCCACATCAGCACTCCCTGCTCCAGGAGCTCCAGGAGCTCCAGGTTAGTTTTAAAAACAATTTATTTCCCACCCCCTCCCACACACCTCCATTAAATTTGTAACCACTAGTTAAAGTTGCCGTTTTGTGTCTTCACTCTGCTTTGGAGAATTCATGCCACAGTTGGTACTGCTTTGCTTCTCTTTTGATGCCTTTGACCATTCATGCCACTAGTTCCCTCTCATGATGCCTTAGGATTTTGATACCACTATGCTTCTTGACATACCATGTACTCTGTGACCTAGGGGTTTTGATACAACTTTGCTGTTTGCCGTACCCAACACTATATCACTTGAAACGTTCATGCCACTGTTGCTGCTCCTTTGTTTCTCTTTAGATTCCTAGTGGTTTTCATGCTTTTTGTCTCTCCTTAGATGTATCGCCATGTTCATGCTACTGCTATATTGCTGCTGTTTTCCCCTCTCACTGTGCCTTACGGTGTTCATTCTACTGTTGCTGCTGCTTTGTCTCTCTCGTAGGGCGTTCGTGCCCCTGCTTCTTCACCCTTCTCACAGTACCATGGGGATTTTGTGCTACTGCTGCTGCTTTGTCTCCTCACTGTACTTTGAGGTATTCATCCTAATGCTTCTGGGATGTTCGTGCCACCAGTATTGGTATCGTTTGCCTCTCTTTAGGTGCTTTAGAGAATTAATGCAACTTCTGCTGGTGTTTCACTCCCTCACTGTGCCTTTAAGTGCTCTTGCCACTGCTGCTGCTGCTGCTGCTGCTGCTTTGACCTCTCACAATGTTGTGAAGTGTTCTTCCCATGTGATGGGGCAAATGCCAGCTGACACCATTTTGAAAGATGGTATAGGTATCGATAGACCAAAAAAAAAAACACCTGTTTCAGTTTCCACCACTATAAATGACTATCCAAAAAGGAAATGTTGATAGAAAATCTTCCACAAAATGCCACTCCCAAAAACTTTGTCACACAACTTTTTGTTAAATCTATAACCGCATCATCAAGCCTGACAGCGTGCTCCCTGTATATTCAAAGCGGGGGCCGCCCGGACTTCTAATCATCTGCGGCATCCATTTTCTATTTTTACTTTTTTTTTAATCATTTCTTCTATTTTTACTTTTTTTAATCAAATAATTTTGAAAACAGTTTTAAGACTTACAAAAGCGATGATAATTTCTAGATATACAAGGATATTATGAAAACTGTTTTCAAAATTATTTGATAAAAAAAAGTAAAAATAGAAGAAATGATAAAAAAAAAAAGTAAAAATAGAAAATGGATGCCGCAGATGATTAGAAGTCCGGGCGGCCCCCGCTTTGAATATACAAGGAGCACGCTGTCAGGCTTGATGATGCGGTTATAGATTTAACAAAACGTTGTGTGACAAAGTTTTTGGGAGTGACATTTTGTGGAAGATTTTCTATCAACATTTCCTTTTTGGATAGTCATAGATAGGTATGGACAGCCCAGATCTAGGGTGTGTGCCAGGCCTCCATTATCCCATCAATGATGCTTCTTTGAGGTATGGGGAGGTCCAGGGGTGGAGGTGGGGATCCGGGGAACCTTTATGTTACCAGGATATATTTTTTTATGTAAGGGAGGGTAGGAGAGGGTGGGGGGATCCCTAGCTCCTGGCCATATGTGTGTGTGGGATCTTTGTTTAGGGAAGGGATTTGGTACAAAGGGGAAGAATTAGGGAAAGGACTGGGGCATGTCCACATGATTTTTAAATCTTTTTTTTTTTTTTTTGACTCAGCGCCACCTCAATAGTTGGCAGAGGGGTGGGTGGGTGGGGGTCTTGCAAGACTCATGGGAGGGGATGGCAGACAATTTGGGGGGATTTTCAGGCCATATGGCCTTTAAAAAGACGGTGACCCTGTGGAAAGCAGGCCACCATTGTGTGCTTTTGTGGCATCTGCCACATTTTATTTTATCAGAGTTTTGCCATGTTATTGTGTTGGGGAGATGCAAAATATTACGGGACCACCCCCTCACAATATTTTATCACTTCTGTGATACAATATCGTGGTTTGATAAATGACCCCTTAGTTTGTCATCATTTTAGTTGTTTGTATTTTGATTGAGCAGCTCTCCTTTTACATATTGTCAATTTCTTTTGAGCATTAGGTATGGAAAGATGGTCTAAACATCAATATACATATGTAAATAAATAAAATAATGCTTATAAAAAAAATTTTCAGTAGAAAGGAAGGATGATCTAAAAAAGAAATTATATTATGAGGATCAAAGAGGGTTGACTCAGTAGAAACATTATAAATTATTTCTTTAGAGAAAGTAAGGTAGATGCCTCGCATTGAAAGAAAACACAGTAAAAGAATTTGAGAAAGCATGGGATAAGTACAACATTCATAGTTACGTTACGTGAAAGAAAGTGAAGGAAAAATTGGGGGATTAACTTGGGTTAAGGGAACTGCAACAGAAATTAAATTAGGCAGACTAGATAAGATTTCTGGTCTTTCTATCCATAGGAAGTATTGAGAATGGAAGAAAAGTTTGCTGGTGTGTATTGCTTTGCTGGTTAATTTTGGGCCTTAATCTTTCATTTGTGTGCTCACTTAAAATGGAATGTGCCTGACTAAAAGAAAAAAAAGATAGGTAATTTTTTTAGTGTGTATGTGCCTGACTAAAAGAAAGGAAAGGTAGATATATATATTTTAGTGTGTCTTTCTTTCCTTCCCTCCCACCCCTAATCACATTCATTGATTTGTAAACTCTTATCCCATATAAAAGGACTAGAGACATTTTGACACCAAAAATTAATAAAGGATTTATCTAAAACAAGGGTGTGAACCCCTTGCAGATCATTTCCAAATAATACACCACATACATTTAAAGGACTTTAAATTGCACATCCTTACTCCCTTAGTAACCTAAATTAATTGAGAACTCAATGATATTAAAATGCAGACAATCCAACAGCGAGATGAACCTTCTTAAATTTTGTTTTTATGTCATGATTTAACAATTTTATCTATTTTTACCCTGCTTTATTTATTTATTTATTTATTTATAGGCTTTTCTTTGCCGACATTCGTAAGGCACATCATACCGGCTTACATTGACCTGAAAGGAAGAAAATACAATAACAACAAATCATATCGTGATCAATGTAAGGAGAAACTATGTACATAATATGAGGCAATATATAACAGGTCTTGAAAGCAAAACAAAAGGCAGAAAGGGGAGAGAAAAGAACTTTGTACATTCTATACATCATTATCTTTATCCATGGAGTTTGTATGCTGAGGGAGTTCAAAAGAGCAAAATTCTGGGGAGGAATGAAGGGGGAGGGGAGGGGCTGGTAAGAGGAAAGTCATGGTGGAAATCCGACTAGGCAGTAAGTCTACATTGTATTTGTGTCAGGGTAGGCCTGCTTGAAGAGACATGTTTTAGTAAAGGTGATTTGGATGTTATTGTTTTCACCATACATTAGTCATAAGAGATAGAAGGAGGGAGGGGTAGTCATTCATTAAGTTTAATTAATTTGTTTTATGAGATGTTTTTATTTGAATTTCTGTAATTTGTTTTATTTTTTAGTCCTGTGAAGTTGATTTTAGTATATTTATTGTATATTATTATTTATTGTTGTGAACTGTTAGGTTTGAACCTGAGTGACAGTATACAAATTCAAAAACCAACAAATAAATAAATAAATAAACCTTCTAGTCTTTTATTCCAACTGCCACAAGTATGAGGCTAGACTGGCAGACTTGGAGGAACTAAGACGAACAGAGAGATATATAGAGGAGACCTTCAGGGACATAATAGCCAAGTCCCAACTCCAATCTGGAAACTTCTGTGCTGCCTTAAAGAAGCAAAGTCACCTAAACAGACTTTCATCTTGGTGTAGCAGGATGTGATCCTGTATCTAGCACCTTCTCGCCTGGTGATTCATTATCCTCTCACACTGAGGATGGGTTTCCAAGTGCTTCTGCCCTGAAGAGAAGGATTAGATCAGCTATAATAATTGGTAATTCATTTATTAAGAATGTAAATAGCTGTCTGGCTGGTAGACATGAGGATCAGTTGGTAACTTGCCTGCCTGATGCAAAGGTGGCAGACCTTATGTTTCACTTAGATAGGATTTTCGACAGTGCTGGGGAGGAGCCGACTGTCATGGGCACCAGTGACATAGGAAGGTGTGGGAGGGATGTTCTGGAAGCCAAATTTAGACTCTTAGGTCGAAAGTTGACATCCAGAATCTCCAGGGTAGTATTCTCTGAAATATGTCCAGTTCCACATGCAGGAATGCAGAGGTAGGCAGAGATTTGGAATCTTGATGCATAGAAAAGATGAGGGCTTCAGATTTGTTAGGGACTGGGCAACATATTGGGGAAGAGGAAGCCTATTCCAAAAGGGTGAAACCAGGCTTCTGATGATAAGCTTTAAAAAGGAGATAGAGCAGCTTTTGAACTAGACCAAGGGGTTATGCAACAGTTGCTCATCAGCGCATGGTTTGGAGGGAGATATCTTCGAAGGATACTAAAGAAACAGGGGAGTTAGATCGTCCTGATAGAGAGGGCTCAATAAAACAAAAGTAGCCCCTGTGTTTATATGTAAAGAACAGATTCCGTTAAAAGATTCCAAATTATCCCTGTTAACAATTAGAAAATTTGTATATGTAAATAAAAAATGGACCTTAAAATGTCTCTATGCTAATGCAAGAAGTATAAAAAGTATGATGGGAGAATCAGAATGTATAACATTGATAGGTACTCATTCAGTAATTGGTATCTCAGAGACCCGGTGGAAGGAGAATAACCAATGGGACAGTACTATACCAGAATGCAAATTATGTCATAATGATAGGATAGATCAACTTGGTGGAACTGTGGCACTTTATGTTAGGGATTGCTCAGAGTCCAACAGGATAAAGTTCGAATTTTAATTCCCCTGTGCACCTAATAAACAGGGGTTACGCACATGGCTGGGCCTTGCGCATGCCGCGCTCATTTTTAAAGGGGCCCAGCCATACACATAATCCTCATTATGCGCTGAAGTGCCGGGCCCAGATAAAGGAGTGGTCCAGAGGGTCAGGGAAGGGCAGAGAGGGGTGTGGCTTGAGGCCGCTGGTACAGCGGCCATTTGCTGCTGTGCCGGAGAAGCACGTGCCGGCAGGGTGCCAGCACATGCAACCTGCTACTGCTCTTGTTGAAGAGCAAAAGGTAAAAATAAAATTGGGGGTTAGATAGGATAGGGATGGGGGTGGGAAGGAGAGGGGAAAGGGAAGTGAGGTTAGGTATGGGGTAGGGAAGTTCCCTCTCAATCTGCTCCTTAATTGAAGTGGACTGGCAGGGAACTAAGGAAGGCCGGGATGTGTCGCTGCGTGAAAATGGCATAATACCCACCGCTGTGCGCACCGCATGCACATGCGCACCAGATTATAAAATCTGGCGTGCATGTGTGCTCAGCCTCTGGATTTTATAACATGTGTGCACCAGCGTGCACATGTTATAAAATCGGCGCGTCCATGTGTGTGCACCGGGAAGTGCCCGCGCACTTGGACGCACGGTCTTATTAAAAAATCTACCCCTAAATGCACAGTAGAATCTCTTTATGGGTGGAAATTCCATGTGAGATGGGGAAGAGTATAGTGGTGGATATCCTAATGTCTATCTGCTCAAAATGAACAGATAGACAAAGAAATGCTAACAGAAATTAGAGAAGATAACAAATTTGACAACAGTAATAAGGAGATTTTAATTACCCAAATATTGAATGAGTAAATATCAGATTAGTATATGCTAGGGAGGTAAAGTTTCTAGATGAAATAAATGGCTGTTTCATGGAGCAGCTGGTCTGGGAAGCTCTGAAAGGGGGATTCCTTTTAGACCTAATTCTCAGTGGAACACAGGATTTCATATGAGATAGTGGAGCTGCTTGGTAACAGTGATCATAATGTGATCAAATTTGACAATGAATAGAGGAAGGACATTAAGTAAATCAATTGCACTAGCATTTTACTTTCAACGGGAGACTTGATTAAATGAGGAAAATAGAAAAATAAACTAAAAGGTGCAGTTACAAAAGTTAAGAGATTACATCAGGCATGGATATTGTTTAAAAATACCTTCTTGAAAACTAAGACCAGATGTATTCTACATATTAAAAAGGGTGTAAAGAAGGAAAAATGACTGCTGGCATAGTTAAAAGGTTAGATGAAAGAGGCTATTAAAACCAAAATAACTTATTTCAAAAATTGGAAAATGGATCAATCTGAAGAAAATAAGAAAAAGAATATGCATTGACTAGGTAGATGTAAGGCAAACAAAAAGAGAATTTGAAAATAAGTTGGCCATAGAGACAAAAACTCATAATAAAAACGTTTTAAAATATATACAAAGCAGGAAGCCTGTGAGGGAGTCAGTTGGACTGTTAGATGACTGAGGAATGAAAGGGGCAATTAGGGAAGACAAAGCCATAACAGAAGACTAAATTAAAAATTGTTTTAATGTTTACTGAAAAAGGTGTTGGAGAGATGCCTATGTTGTAAATGGTATTTAATATTGAAAACTCAGAAGGACTGAAATAAATCATGATGCATCTAGAAGATGTAATAGGGTTGATTGGTATACTAATGAGTAGCAAATTGCCTGGAACAGATGGTTTAACCCCCAAATTCTGGAAAACCTCAAAGATGAAATTGCAGAGTCATATTAGTAATTTGTAACCTATTATTAAAAATTGTATCTTGTACCAGAAGATTGGGAGGTGGCCAATGTAAAGCCAATCCTAAAAATGGGCTCCAGGGGTGATCCAGGGAACTATAGAATGATGATTCTGACTTCAGTGCCAAGAAAAATTATAAAAACTATTCTAAAAATAAAATCACAGAACATACATTTATTTATTTTATTTAAAGGCTTTTATATACACATCGTATCAGTTTACAAGGAACAGAGCGCTTATAAATAGTAACATAACATTTACATGGAACAATTTGTAACCTGATAAAAGAATAATTAAATAATTAATGAGAAAACTATTTACAAAAGGAAATATTATAATGGAGGGAAGGAAGAAATAAGACTCAATTAACTTAAAGGCTATGTACAAGAATATAATAAACAAATAATAAGAATATAAAAGCATATAATCATACAAGCAATATAAAAGGTAAAGGGATAGTATTGACAAGTGGAGGGGGGATTAAGTAAACGTTGGTCGGTACTGGTAGGGAGGTGAGTCATTATTTTTAAGGTTTCGCAGGGAGTAAAGGGGGAAAAAGGAAGGGGGAACATATAGAAAAGCATGGTTTAATTGGACACAGCCCAACATAGATTTACCCAAGGGGCGTTTTGCCTCACCAATCTGTTACATGTTTTTGAAATGCTTAATAACTTGTGGATAATGGTGAGCTGAGTGATATAGTATTTGGATTTTTAGATGGCATTTGACAAAGTCCCTAATGAGAGACACCCAAAAAGATTTAAAGGTCATGGGATAGGAGACAATGTCCTGTTGTGGTTTGCAACCTGGTTAAAAAATAGAAAACAGACAGTAGGAATAAATGGTCAGTTTTCTCTGTTTTCTCAGATGAGAAAGGTAAACAGTGGAGTGCCTTGAGGATCTGTACTGGGAACTGTTACGAGCGCGAACTCCGACGGCTGCTAAACTCCGAGGCACGGAGGCACGGTCATCTCTCAAATGGGGTTGTGAGCCCTTGGGGCATGGCATGACCCAGGGAGGAGCCCCAAGTCACACCGCGGGAGGTGAGCTGGTGCGAGCATGGATAACAAGGCAAGACATGGCAGAAGCAAGGACTAGGGTACAAGGTCCGACCCTCAACAGGACCTGCATGCCCCACGATAACCAACAATGCAATGTTGATTAATGAACAGTCCTCCGACCGTTCCAAACCCTTTTGGACCTGCCGCTGGGTACAGCAATGGGTAGCAGGCCGGACAAAGGATGAGGGCAGATGGAGTCCTTCAAAGACAGAAGACTTTGGACGAAGACTGAGGCACAGACATCATGGATGAGGACTGAGGCAAGACATCAGAAGGCACAAGACATGGATGAGGGTCTTGGAAGACTCTCGATGAGACAAAGAACTTGGAAGGCTCTAGACAAGGCGAGGAACTTGGAGACTCTTAGACGAGACGTGGGACTTGGAAGACTCTAGGCGAGACAAGGAACTTGGAAAAGTCTTTAGACGAGACAAGGATCTTGGAAGACGAGACGAGGAACTTGGAGGGTTAGACATTGGCACTGTCTCTCAGGGTGCCCTACACAGCCCACCTACACGAGTGGACCCAATGGACTGGTCGCGGACCACCCTGTCCCACTGCATGCCCTACACAGCCTGAGGAGACTGGTCACGGAACACGCGGGGAGCGGGACAAGTGCAGGAAGGAATCCAGCCGAGGCGAGACTCCGATGACAGAGCCAGTGTCACCCGGAGAACAGCAAGAGCTGGCAGGTCATGAATGCTCAGGAGCGCAGGAAACGAATCCACTCCTGGCAACTCCAATGATGGAGATGTGTCACCTGGACAACGAAGGAGCCGGCAGAACAAGAAGGCTCAAGAGCACAGGAGCAAAACATCAGGAAAGGCTGGAACATCAGGAAGCAAGACATCAGGAAGTGAGACATCAGGAAGCCTGAACGAGAGACCTCAGGTTGAAGCATGGTGACCAGAAGGTACCGGGAACTCGAAGACATCTGAAGACAGGGACGGAGGACATCAGGAACCTGAAAACACTAAAGACCTGGACGACAAACATCTGGAACATGGAGCTAGCTGAAGACAAGGACATCCAGATCAGGCCGACATCAGGACTGGGAACAAGGAATATGAAAATACTAAACATGAAGCCATCAAAGCAAGAAAAGACCACGGAGGACCTGGACTGGTTTGAAGACACAGGCAGCTTTGGAACCCGATCTGAAGGCGATGAGAGACTGAAGAGGAATCCCTTTAATAGGGCTGAAGCAGGAAGTCATCATCTGAAGGAGCCAACAGAACTTCCTGTGGCTGGCTCTTTAAATAGCATGAAGAGGCGCACGCCGACGCTTAAAGAAGGCTGAAGCAGGAAGAGAAGGGCTGCAGCACCGCGGACAGTGGCACCCAGCCACACAGGAGCAAGGAGGAGCAGGCAGGCCACAGGACGGCCTCCTGTCATCTGAGGAGGACCCCGAGGATCACATCAGCGGCCCGAGCCGCGAGGGCAGGACGGCGGCGGCACCCTGCCACTGAGGCAGGCTTCTTGGCAGTGGTGCAGACCGCACGAAAAGGATGCAGGTGGGTGCGGCCTCCAGGCCGCACCCCGACAGCATTCCAGCGGTGGCCTAGACAGGGCCACGAAGATGGAGGCTCCCGATGGCATTGGCATCAGCGGCTGCTCGGCGGGGCTGGCCCTGCCAAGCAGGGCAGGAGCTGCTGCGGTCTCCGGGCCACAGGAGATGGCGTCGGTGGCGTCCTGCCGTGGAGGGACGGAGATGGCCGCAGCAAACAGAGTTGGTGGCGTCCTGCCGCGTCAGGAAAAGCAGGTGGGTGGTGAGGCCTGCTCGCGGAGAGTAGTTCCGCGGGCAGGAATCATAACAGGGAACAGTGCTTTTTAATATATTAAAAAAATTATCTTGAAACGGAAATAAAGTGACAGTAGTTCAATATGCTTTGTACATTTCTAAAGCATTGCAGAGTTTACTTTAATTCTATAAATATTGTTTCTCTATTTCTTGATTCTGCTTTTCTCCCCATTGAGCAGAATAACAATTGCAGCAATAATTACACTCAGAGGTAGATTTTAAAAGGTGCACGCGGGCATACATGTGCGCGCACTACCCAGCACGCATACATGTATACTCAATTTTATAACATGTGCGCGCGGGCACACACATGTTATAAAATCGGGAGTCGGCACGAGCAAGGGGGTACACAATTGTGCACTTTGTGCGCTCCAAGCCGCGCTGCCTACCCCGTTCCTTTCCAGGCCGCTCTGAAATCTGAGTGGCCTGTGAGGGAACTTCCCTTCCCCCTAGCCTGACCTTCCCACCCCTTCCCATAATCTTTCCTCCCCCTAGCCCTACTCTAACCCCCCTTGACCTTTGTCTTTTCTTTTGTGCCTGCCTCTAGGCAGGCACAAGTTGCGCACGCCGGCATGCAATGCGTTTATGGTGCTTATTGCATGCGTTAAGTCGTTTTTCGCATGAGAAAATGCCATAATGTGATTTGATAAATAACCCTGTGAGAAAGCTAAAGCAAAGTCATTGGCCTCCTGTGATAAAGTAGAACAATACCCAAACATTATCTTTATTATCCTCAGTCAAAGCTTTGTAATTCCTGAGCACATTGATCATTGTTACCGGTATCATGGTAACACCTTCTGATGATCATCTTCAACAAACCCATTCATTATAATCTTGCATTTGGCTGATCATTATCCCCATTATTAGTGGTTGCAACAGAAAATAAGTTCAAGGAATTTTTTTCCCCATTCTAATTTATAAAATTCTTTCAGTAAATTGCATCACAAAGGCCTCTAATCTGTAAAATTCCTAGGCATGCAAAAATTATGCAGAGAAGTAAATTTATTAAGAATCACAGACAAAGATCCCTCACATCTGCCTGGATTTCTTTTTTTGTTGTTGTTGTTTTTTATTCACAGGATGTGAAAAAATGACACAAGTCAAATATCTCCAGGTTCTAGAACATGTATGGGACCTGGGAATTATTTTCTGAACAGGGGCCAAAGTACATATCCTTCACGAGAGCAATCAGTTCATGCCACATCTTTGCAGCCTAAACAGTTCTTCCACACATCATTCTCATGCATTCATTTTCCCCCTGGCAAAGGCAATGAATCTATTACACATTCATTAATCACTGATGGTCACATAAGCTTAGCCGTGAAACCACTCTTGCTTTCCAGATGATCCTTGCAATGATACAAGAACATTGCTAACCTGACAAACATATTTCTGACCACAGATTCAACTACGGTATCTGAATTCACATTCTCAAAGTACTGCACATCTATTTTTGTTCATGCTGCCTGCTGATTTGGGTGCATTGCAATCCACTTGGAGACAGTGTGGATAGGTGAAAAATAAATGTTAAATAATAAATAATGAACTCACAAATACTATTTTTCTATAGGCTTATAAATCCTCCCAATGTAAACCTATAATTAAACAACCCTAATATTAGAAGAACCTGTCATTTATATTATATTCCAAAATTAATTTTTTTTACTACTATGGGAAATTGTATCAGAAAAATAGTGTGCTCTTACAGTCGTCTGGCTCTTGCCCACAAAGGGCTGCAACCAGTTTCATGTATGTGGCACTCACAATTACCTCATTTACTTTTTCCCATTTATTTCAAAAACATTTTTTTTTAAATTTCTCACCTCCCACTCGTGTCACCCTAAATTTAAAATCACATCTAACACTCCACTGTTCAGTTAGTACATAGCTTTCATCCTCGATATTTTTCAATATTACTTCACAATTGCGTTCAACTCGTGCTTCTCTTGCTATTTATATATCACTGCTATGCTTGTTATTCACTCTCGCTACTGTGCTTGCTGTTTTCAATTACTCCAGTGCTGTCTGCTGTTATCTCTCGTTGCTGTACTTTGTTTATATTTTAATTGCGGTGCTGTCTGCCGCTGCATACACGCTGCTATGCTATGAGCAGCGTATATGCAGCGGCAGACAGCACCGCAATTAAAGTTGAATGTGAGAAGGAGGAGAGAGGAAGTTGAAAATAGTGCGTAGGAATTTTCCACCCTTTTACTGTTTATGGAACCTTTATGCTTTAAGTTCAAAGATCGTGTCTCTACATTTACATTTTCATTTTAATAGGATTGTTTTTTTTTTTAAACAAAGATGCACACACAGACCTTGAAATATCCTGTTCCAAATGTATATTTTTGTTCAAGAACTGCAGCAGTGCTAAAGAAGCCAATTAGAATTTAAATTAGGGAAGCACACATTTCCACAGTAAAATGTTAACCAGAAGGATTTCAGCCTGGTTGGAACTGGACTAAATCTACAGATCTTCCTGAGATCTTTGCCATAGATTTTAACAACAATAGACCTTTCACTTTGAAACAGATTCATCATGGAAAAGGAAAGATGACATAAGACAGCATTAACTTTAGCTGTCTTCTGTCCCCTTCTCGCTATTATTTTTTGAATTACTTTTAACCCCTGTTTTGCACTACTATGGTGAAAAGGAAAGAGAGGGTAAATTTATTTATTTATTTAAATGATTTATATACCGGAGGTTCCTGTATAGTATACATATCACCCCGGTTTACAAAGAACAGTAACTATCGCTAAAAAATATAGGGTAACGAATAGGGATGTGCAGAGGGACGCCATACGTTGCATTCGGGATTTGTATTCGTCGGGGGCAGATACGTTGCATTCGGTAAGGGGGCCCCGATACGTTCATGCGTTAATTCTTATTCATTTCCCAGCTAAAATTGAATTGCCTACAACCCCCCACCCTCCTGACCCCCCCCCCCCAAGACTTATCAAAACTCCCTGGTGGTCCAGT
This sequence comes from Rhinatrema bivittatum, assembly GCF_901001135.1. Taxonomy (NCBI): domain Eukaryota; kingdom Metazoa; phylum Chordata; class Amphibia; order Gymnophiona; family Rhinatrematidae; genus Rhinatrema; species Rhinatrema bivittatum. Next base: position 66,819,432 of record NC_042616.1, read on the forward strand.
GGGGGGTCTGGGAGCCATCTCCTGCACTCACATCCTCGGCTGCCGGTATTCAAAATGGCACCAATAGCCTTTGCCCTTACTATGTCACAGGGGCTACCGGTGCCATTGGTCAGCCCCTGTCACATGGTAGGAGCAATGGATGGCCGGCGCCATCTTGTGCTCCTACCATGTGACAGGGGCTTACCAATGGCACTGGTAGCCCCTGTGACATAGTAAAGGCAAAGGCTATCGGCGCCATTTTGATTACTGGCAGCCAACGGCCTGAGTGCAGGAGATCGCTACTGGACTACCACTTGACCACCAGGGACTTTTGGCAAGTTTTGGTAAGTCTTGGGGGGGGGTCGGGGGGGGTGTTTAAATTCACCCCTTTAGACGGCCGAATAATTCGGCGAAGATTTGTTGTATTCGTGGGGAATCATGATACGCTTCGCTTCCCCACGAATTCAATTTTTATGGCCCTAAACGTTGCGGATTACCAATACGTAGGAAATGAATGCACACCCCTAGTAACTAATGGCCGAGTTTCTGAGCTGACATTTGGGATAAAGCAGCACACCCCAGATACCGCACCCGACACCATGAGGCTTTTGCTATTGCAGCTGACCTCTTTCCTGCTCTACTGCTAGATTGTATTCTTCCTTTGTCCTCTGATTTGCTGGAGAAGCCTGGGGGTGACTCTAAGGAGCAATTAACCCCTGATAAGGTTGTTGGTTTGGCTAAATTCTCTCCTCATGAAGATTTGTCACTTTTTCTTGTGGATTTACTTGAAGAGCCCAATTGAAACTCGAATATATCTCTAAATCAGATTTGGAAAAAGAAGATACAATAAGGGCCGGATTTTAAAAAGGTTACGTGCGCTGGGCCTATTTTAAAAAGGCCCAGCAACACGCGTAAACCCCCGGGACGCGAGTAAGTCCTGGGGCTTGCAAAAAGGGGTGGGGAGAGGGCGGGGAGAGGGTGGGGAGTGGGTGGTCCGGGGGCAGGGCAGGGCCGGAAGCTCCAGGCACAGTGGCCATTTGCACAGTCGGCCGGTGAGCGCAGCTTACTTCAGCCCCAGGAAACAAGAAAGAAAAAAAGAAAAAGGTAGGGGGAAAAGGGCGGGGGAGGTAGTGAAACGGAAGGAAAGGTGGGGTGGGGGGAAGGGAAGTTCCCTCCGAGGCCGCTCCGATTTTGGAGCGGCCTGGGAGGCAATAAGGGAAGGCAGCACAGCTCGGCGCGGGCTCTGCGCACGCAAGGTGCACAATGGTACACCCCCTTGTGCGCGCCGACCCCGGATTTTATAATATGCGCACGCCTGCGCATGCATGTTATAAAATCGGGCGTACATGTGCGTGCGCCGTGTAGCGTGCGCACGCACATGTACGCCCATGCGCAACCTTTTAAAATCTACCCCTAAGGTTTTAGGTAAGGAAAGTCTTGCTTTAAAAATCTTAAAGATGGGCCTGTTGATATTTGTATTTTCAAAAAGCATTTTACAAAGTCCAACATGACAGGCTCCCTGATAATATTTAAAAGTCATCAGATAGGAGACAATGAATTATTTTGGATTGGTAGCTACCGGTAGTTACAAGAGAGGAAACAGAGGTTTCCAAATGGAGAAAAGTAATTAGCGGAGTATCACAGGGATATGTATTGGGAAATGTGACGTTTATCATACTCATAAATGATCTGGAACAGGGAATGACAAGCGAGAAGATCAAATTTGCAAATGAAACAAAATTATTCAAAGTTGTTAAAACAGCCACAGACTGTGAAGAACTGCTGAAATACCTTGAGAGACTAGAAGATTAGGCATCTGAATGACTGATAAAATGTAATATGGAAAAATGCAAGTGAGGCACATATGAAAAATAATCCCAACTACAGGTACACAATGCTAGGTTCTGCATTGGGAGCCACCACCCAGGAGAAGGATCTGGGAGCCCTTGTGGACAATACATTGAAATCCTCAGCTCAGTGTCTGGTGACGGTCAAGAAAGCAAATAGAATGTTAGAAGGGAGTATTATTAGTGATGTGCATCAGGGATCAGCCATTTACAACCTTTTCATGAGCAACATAGTGGAAGGATTTTCGGGAAAGGTTTATCTTTTTTGCCAATGAAACCAAAATCTGCAACACAATTAAACTGTGGAATCTGTTGCTGGAGGATGTAGCCAAGGTGACTAGCATAGCAGGGATTAAAAGAGGTGATGTCCTTTTGTGAATCACAAACTGGTTAAAAGATAGGAAACAGAAAGTAGGATTAAATGGTCATTTTTCTCAGTGGAAAAGGGTAAACAGTGGAGTGCCTCAGGGATCTGTACTTGGATCGGTGCTTTTCAATACATTTATAAATGATCTGGAAATGAATACAATGAGTGAAGTAATCACATTTTCAAATGATACAAAATTATTAAGAGTAGTTAAATAAAAAGCAGATTGTGATAAATTGCAGGAGGACCTTGAGAGACTAGAAGATTGGGCATCCAAATGTCAGATGAAATTTAATGTGGACAACTGCAAGGTGATGCATATGTGGAAAAATAACAAATGCTGTAGTTACACAATGTTAGGTTCCATATTAGTAGGTACCATCCAGGAAAAAGATCTAGGCATCATAGTGGATATCTCAAAAAAAGATATAGTTGCACTGGAGAAGGTACAGAGAAGGGCAACAAAAATGATAAAAGGGATAGAATGTCTCCCCTATGAAAAAAGGCTAGAGAGGTTAAGATTGTTCAGCTTGGAGAAGACAGCTGAGGGGGGATATGATAGAGGTCTTTTTTAATCATGAGAGGTCTAGAACTGATAAATGTGAATTGGTCATTTACTCTTTCAGATAATAGAAGGACTAAGGGGAACTTCATAAAGTTAGTAAGTAGCACATTTAAAACTAATCAGAAACAATTCTTTTTCACTCAACACACAATAAAGCTCTGGAATTTGTTGCCAGAGGATGTGGTTAATTCAATTAGTGTAGCTGGGTTTATAAAAGGTTTGGATAGGTTCTTGGAGGAGAAGTCTATTACCTGTTATTAATCAAGTTGACTTAGGGATTAATCAATGCTATTACTGGTATTAGTAGCATGGGATCTACTTAGTGTTCGGATATTTGCTAGTACTTGTAGCCTGGATTGGGTGCTGTCAGGATGCCTGACTTGATAGATTCTTGGTCTGACCCAATATGGTAATTTCTTATGTTCTTAGGTTTAGACTTATTGGCCAGGTAGACTTGGAATATACATTGCTTATCCCTGTTAGTATCAAGAAATAAATCGACTTTTTAAGTCTGCTGGGTACTTCTGACTATAACTGTCCAGTGGATCTTAGTCTGATCGAGCATGGCATATCTTATATTCTTCTGTTCTTAAGATGTGATGTTGTCTTGAAACAAAAAATCTCAATAAATAGATTGAACAGAAACAAAGATACACAGGTTATCTGGCAAACCAATTGATTTTGCTTGGATTTGTCCAAAAAATTGTTTAACCTATTTTAAAGAAGTTCACACATACCTAAATGTATCTGTGGATTAAAACATCTTCATTTTCTTATTTTATTAGTTAATGTATGTGTCCCAAAATGTTCCTTACTTTTAGAATATGTACCTTCACAGAATCACATCAGTGAAATCAGAGCAATGTGGTTGTTTGTGATCTGACACATCCTATTTTGGGCTGTCTTTTTTGGAGAGGAGCTTTCTGTATAACAGAGGAGCCCAGAAGCCTCCTTATTCTTTCCTTCTAGATCTCCTATAGGAAGGGTGCTGAAGGGTGGAGCTCCCAGGGCTTCTAGGACAACAGACTGGAATCCAGAAGGTTTCTGAGAAAGGCTAATTTTTCTTTAACTCTTTGTTTCCAGTGGAGATTATCCCATCAGTGTTGTAGAAGTGGATTTTCACTTTGGATCTGAGGAAGGCTGCCAAGAATGTGAATCTACCGAGGTGTTTCTGTACTGAAGTGTGGAGGTAGGAGCCACTGCTGAGTAGGGATGTGAATCGTTTTTCTGATGGATGAAAATATCATACAATATTTTCTCATCCGTCAGGAATCGGGGGGGGGGGGGGGGGGGTCACCAAAAGCGATAGGAAAACCCCACAAATTTTTGTGGGGTTCTCTTAGAGTTTTTTTTTTTGGGGGGGGGGGGGAGATGGGAAGAAAGGGCACACAAAAACAATCCCAAAACCCACCCCAACCTTTTAAATCTCATTATTTAGAATCCCCCACCCTCCCGACCCCCAAAAAACTTTTCTAAAGTACCTGGTGGTCCAGCAGGGGTCCCAGGAGCGATCTCCCACTCTCAGGCCGTCGGCTGCTTCTAATCAAAATGGCGCCAATGGAAATACGGCTGACAGGATCCAAGATGGCGGCATGTTAAGAAATGGGGGCCAACTGATCTCCTGCTTTCTGTTTCCTGAAACCGCGGAACTTTGAGAATGCCACCCAAACGGAAGAGAAAAGTCAGGGTCTATCCCTCGACACTCCCCCCCCCCCCCCCCCCCCCGATTTCGAGTTTGCAGCAGGAGATCACACGGTTTCTCACTTCTTCAACCATTAATCCAGAAGTCGAGGAACCCTTGGAGTGGCGAACCGAGAGTGAGTTACCCGCTCCGGAGGAGACTACTCTGAGCCCAGAACAGCGAGCAGTCCTGACGCAAAGTTCAGGGCTAGTATTCCAACCCGACGCGCTGGTCGAAGGGACCTCTTCCGGGTTACTGGCAGAGACACCAACGCTGACCGGTGCTGTACAAGCATCAACAACTTCGGTCGTCCCGGATGAAACAAGACTCAGCGTGGGAACTACAGATATCGGACTGGGAGAAGGGGCTGTTGGGGTAAGTTCAGCGTTTTTAAGCCTGCCTACAACGCAAGATTTTACCCCAACCTGCAAACCCCTGAAAATCCCAGATTGCCCTGAAGTTGTAACTATGACTACTCTATGGGATTTGATGGCGGGAGTAGCGTCGGCTGTAAATCATTTGAGTGAAGAAGTGAGGACATTAGCTTCTCAAAGCTCCAAAAATTCAACTGAATTCCAAAAGAAACTTGATCAAGTTTCTAAGAGAATATCGACCCTGGAGGAGAAGGAGCAAACAAATTTAAAATTTCATGCAGCAGTTGTTAAAGACAATCAATTGCCAGGAGAGTGGAAATCCTAGAGAATGCTTCAAGAAATTTAAATATCAGGATTTTAAACTTTCCTCGGATATTGGGTGAAAATCCCTATATTTCCCTAAAAAGATTTATGTTAGAGGTTTTATGTTTTGATGAAGAAAGTATGCCAGCAGTTAACAAATGTTATTTTTTGCCTAAATCATCTTCTTCATCAAACAGAGTTAATATCCAGGAAAATTTAACTCAATTCCTAGAAGATTCTAATACAATAGAAGTAATAGACAGAGCTACTTTACTAGTTTCAATGATATCTATCATGGATGTTCAGTCTATTATGAAAAAGTATTTTAGTAAATTTCCAACCGTTTTCCAAAATGAAAATGTGAAGATTTTTCCAGATTTGTCCCTGACCACCCAGGCCAGGCGCAGGGAATTCTTGGCCCTGCGCCAACAGGTTATAGCTTTGGGGTATACTTTTAAAGTTAAATTTCCTTGCAAATGTTACCTTAAGAAAGGAGCTGAAGTTAATGTATTTTTCACTTCTGAACAGCTGAAAATTTTTCTTTTATTGAAAACTCCTATTACATCATCCCCCATAAATGTTTAAATGTAATGGTTGTGATACGTGCATGCCTTTCACTAGTAATAACATGGTTTTTCTATCTAAATTCACTCTCATAAATATTGGATCGTAAGCCATAGCCATATGGATTTATATGGCTATATATATATTGATTTATAGATTAAGATGGATGAACAAAGTTTACATTATGTTAAATTTTTTACTATTATTTTTATATTTTCTGTTTCACCCAATCTGAATTTCTGCTTTTGCAAAATTTGAAGGTTTTGTAAATCAAAAACTGATAAATAAAGAATTAAAAAAAAAATGGCACCAATGGCCCTTTACCCTTACCTTGTGACAGGGGCTATCGGTGCCATTGGCCGGCCCCTGTCACATGGTAGGAGTAATGGATGGCCCATGCCATTTTTAAAGATGGCGCCAATAGCCTCTGTCACATGGTAAGGGTGGATAAGGGGGGGGGGGGGGGGTTGGCTCCGGAGAGCCAAAAATAAAAGCATTCAGAACCGCGAACAAAGATTTCCCGCGGTTTTACTATGCACCTGATACCGAAAACGAGTCCAGTACTGATTCACATCTCTACTGCTGAGTATTCAGAAGGATTTTAAGAGGAAGCATCCTTTAAAGTCAAAGTAAAAATACCTTTTCAGACAAGGGTAGAATCAAATGCCTGCTTGGAGGAGTAAATTAGCAGCTGTGGAATGTGAAGGAGCTGTATTGCAAGAGGATGTTTGTACCAGTTTTTTGTTTCTACCCCATATCATCTTGACTGGAATTTGGGCAGTTTCTCTAACACTGGCATCTGAGGTCATCAAGCAGTGGCAGATGGGTCCATAAAAAGCATTGTCATGCAGCTCTTAGCTGCTGGTACACAGCCTAAGCTGCATGCCTAAGAGATGCATCCGTTGAGAGAAATTTTAGTAGAGAGAAGAGAAACCTGGTCTATAAGTACCTTCTTACACACAGATTTTTCCTTATCTATCCCATTCTGGTTTGGTATATATGGGGAAAAAAAGATAGGAACCATTATGGTCTTCCTATCCAGGCCTCTGGCACCTGCTTCTATGATTCAGCCAACCATCGAAGAGTATATAGATTAATCAAATGTTGGGGATATCTCAAGGCCAATAAATTCTTGTGGCACATACTACTTCTAATGGAACTTTAATCTCCTTAAGACCTGATACTCATTTCCCCCCCAATGAATGGTTAGAGGTTTAGCAAAATCTTCTTGGTCTGACCCAATATGACCCATTGTCGAAGATGTCATGAATCCTCGTTCGGTTGATGAGAAGAGTTCATCATATTTGATCCCGATGGCATTAGATAGCAATCAAATTGGGATTGTTCATTCATCTGCAGATGGGGACACCAGGTATTCTATACTTGAGAGACTGCCCATGATTGCATGGGAGATATTATACATTGCTATTAAAGGTTAATTTAATATTAATTAAATTAATAAGAGTTGAAAATATTCTGTTTAGATTTAGGGCATTTCAGACCAAGATCAATTCCCAAGAGTAAATGATTACATTTAATATTGAGAAGACAGTTGATCTGGAGACAAAATGTGAAGCTTTGCACAAGATGCATAAGGCTTTGATCAAAGATAAAGAGGTTTTACGTCGTAGAATGGAAAATTTTGAAAAGTATTCTAGAAGATTGAATTTACATATATTATATTTTCCCAAATCTTCACTGATTTAACCATTAGAGATGTTATAAAAATATTATGTAGAGGTACTGAAGATTCTGATAGAAACCATTCCCCCTATATACAACTTGGGGTAATGGAGAGCCTCTGTTGCACTTCCCGGCCACATACGCTCCACGGCCAGGCCTGCTCACCTTTCCCTACCATCCACGAGCTCAGGCCTCCCTTCCTCTGCCGGTCCCGGCCATACCCGTCACTCTCCTCGGCCCGCTCCAACTCTGGCAATGTCGCAGGCCTCACAGTGGAGCTCCCGCTGGGGCTCCGCATCCAGTATCTCCTCGGCCCCGCCCCTAGGCGTGCACATGGCCGACCTCCTTCAATTTAAAGGGCCAAGCGTGGGAAACCCAGCAGGGTCACTCAGTGATGACGCCATCCCTGCCTAGTATATAAGCGAGACCCTATCTCCCAGGACCTCGCCTTCGCAATCGGGTCAATCACTGTGTGATAGCAAGTTTGCTTTCCTGCATTTCCCGTGTCTCCTGTTCCAGTTTCTTTGTTCCAGCGTCTCCTGTGTCTCCAGTTCCAGCGTCTCCTGTGTCTCCCATTCCAGTTTCTCCTGTGTCTTCAGTCCCAGCATCTCCTGCTCCTTCGACTCTCCATTCCTAGTAGTATCCTTCAGACTGATTTCAAGGTACTGACCTCTGTTTGTTCTTGACTACTCCTTGATCACTGCCTGACCTGACCTCTGCCTGGAACTCTGACTACGCTTTGCTTGCTGCCTGCCCTGACCACTGCCTGGACCTCTGACTATTCTTGATTGCTGCCTGCCCTGACATCTGCCTGGAACTCCGACGACTCCTTGATTGCTGCCTGACCTGACCTTTCCCTGGAACACCATCTACTCTCATCTGCCATCTGGAATCCAACTTCCTGCTTGACTTGACCATGTCTGATCTGACCTCTGCTACCGAACCTGCCTGGCTGACCACTCTACTCCAAGACTCTGGCTTTGATTCTCGCTATACACTTGGACACTCTGTTTTGGCCTCCTGCGACCTCTGGACTTCCTTGTCTGAACACTGACTGTTCACCCTTGTTCATGGTGGGCACTCCCTTGAACTTTCTCTCTAGAAGACCCTGCGAGGCCCACCTAAGATCAGGCGGCCTGTGTAACCAAGAGCTCAACCTGAGAGATCCCTGGGTTGCTACTGGTAAAGCTCCAGCTAGCCTCTGTCTCTTCCTGTGCTCTGCCTCCAGGTGGCAGGCACTGTCCGGGTCCAACTGGAGGGCTGTACCAATCCTGCACCAGGCCAAGGATCCACTCCCAGCGCAACAGGTTGCCAAGGCCAAGGACTCAGTGGAGTTTCCCGCCTTGCAGGCCATCCCTGGCCTAGCAGCTCAAGTCCTAGAACAACAGCAAACCCTAGAAGCATTGACTTCATCTGTGGAGAGACTATGGTCTCAACCTGAAGAGTGTCTTAAGGCCAACTCAAGGGGCTGGGTCCAACCAGCACCCTCACGGGCATCCCTGGCCCTTAAGAACATAAGAACATAAGAAATTGCCATGCTGGGTCAGACCAAGGGTCCATCAACCCCAGCATCTTGTTTCCAACAGAGGCCAAACCAGGCCACAAGAACCTGGCAATTACCCTTCCTGCTCCACCCCGCTTCAGTGGAGATTCATGCCTCTGTCTAGGTTTCCTCAACCAATGTTTTATGCAATTCGCATTACAGCCTGAACTGTTTCCAAGTGAGAATGCCAAGGTCATTTTCATCCACTCGTGCCTTGAGGGGAAGGCCCTGGCATGGGCTTCCCCACTTTGGAAATGTTCGAATGACATCCTCCATCATCTCTCCCACTTCATCTCCGTGTTCAAGTGAACCTTTCAGGACCCCGGCCGACAGGCGGTTGCGGGTCACCAGCTCCTACATCTCTGTCAAGGTTCACTTTCACTCACCAAATTCATGGTAGAATTCAGGACATTAGCCACCGAACTGGGATGGCAAGAGTATTGTCTATGGGCAATCTATCTGGATGGCTTATCTCCTGCCCTCAAGGATGAGCTGGCTGCTCGTGAGATTCCCACATCTCTAGAAGACATCATCACCTTGGTTGGCAAGATCGATCACCACCTATGTCAGTGACACCAAGAGGTAAAAGCCTCTTGCCCCTCTACTGTACACCCAGTCCATGCCACCAGTCCTCAGCTGAAGGCCTTACCAGCACCTCCTCCATCGACGGAGGAGCCGATGCAGATCAACCGCAGGCAACTGTCCCCTGAAGAGCTCCGTTGAAGAAAGAGGGGAGGCCTTTGCCAGTACTGCGGCAGCTCCGGACATCCCTTACAAGCCTGTCCAGTTCATCAGGGAAACTGCAGAGCCTGAGCCTGGCGGGGGACCCGAGCTTGGGCGTTACTGTTGCTGGCCCTCAACTACTATTTCATGTGTCTCTCTCCCGAGAGTCACGAGCCTTTGCCACCACTGCCCTTGTGGACACTGAGGCGAGTGACAATTTCATTCTGGACGATATCGTCAAACTTCTCCAAATTCCGCTCCAGCCTTTGGCCATTCCTCTGAGGACTGCATCCATCCAGGGAGAGCACCTTCCTAGACACATCACTCATCACATGCTAGCCTTCTGCCTCTCTGTGGGAACTCTCCATGAAGAAGAGATCTCATTATATGTCCTGAAGCATTCCACGCACCCAATAATCCTTGGACTCCCATGGTTCCAGGTGCATGGTCCACAATTTGATTGGCAGTCCCTACAGCTAATCCAGTGGGGACCCCAGTGTCAACACCGCTGCCTACATCAAGTGTCTCCCGCAGTCACCATGTTGAATTCTACAACCCTAACTCGATTGCCTGCTCCGTATACAGACTTCCAAGATATATTCTCTAAACAGAATGCTGACATCCTACCTCCACTCTGGAGGTTTAATTGCCCCATTGAACTCCTACCAGGTACCACACCTCCCAAAGGCAGGACCTATCCCCTCTCACTACCTGAGACTAAGGTAATTTCTGAGTACATTAAAGAGAATCTTGACAAGGGATTCATAAGACCCTCTGATTCTCCAGCAGGAGCTGGTTTCTTCTTGAAGAAGAAGAAATATGGTAGTCTATGCCCCTGCATCGATTACTGTGGGCTAAATGTGGTAACCCACAAGGATTGCTATCCTCTACCACTCATCAGCGAACTCTTTGATTGCCTCCAAGAAGCCCAGATCTTTATAAAGTTAAATCTCCGAGGGGCATACAATCTTCTTACATTCCTACGTTAATGACCAGCAGGAAGACTGGTCCAACCAGAGGACATTTGGACGACCGCATTCAATACCAGGGATGGCCACTATGAGTATGTAGTGATACCTTTCAGACTTTGTAATGCCCCTGCAGTCTTTCAACGCTTGATGAACAAGATCTTCCGGGACCTCATTTGTCGTTGTATATTTAGACGATATACTAATCATTTCCAAGGATCTAAAATCCCATCATTCTCATGTTCAGACAGTCCTTCGATGCCTCAGGGATAGCCTTCTCTATGCGAAACTAGAGAAGTGTATCTTTGAACAGACTTGTCTTCCATTTCTAGGATATATTACTGCCTTGAGGCGACTGTTTTAATGTATTTCCGCCCTGGAGGCGACTGTTCAGTTCCTTGTAAACCGGTGCGATATGTATTCTTTACAGGAACATCGGTATATAAAAATTAAAAATAAATAAATAAATAAATAAATTGTGGTTTTACCATGGACCCTGAAAAGCTCCAAGGAATCCGAAACTGGCCTCTACCTGTAGGCCTCCGCGCCCTACAAAGGTTCCTTGGGTTCACAAACTATTACAGGAACTTCATTGCCAACTACTCCACATTAGCTGCTCCACTCACTGCCATGACGAGGAAAGGCAGTAACCACAAGGAATGGAGTCCCAAGGCTCAATTCGCCTTCCAGGCCTTGAAAGAGGTCGATGCCTCCACCATTGGGGCAGGGGCAGTCCTGAGCCAGTACTCCTCCAAAAGAGCCCTAGTCCCCTGCTCCTTCTATTCACACAAATTTTCCCCTGCAGAACAAAATTATACGATCGTAGATAGTGAACTCCTAGCAGTAAAGTTAGCACTCCAAGAATAGCATCCTTGGTTAGAAGGAGCACAGCATAAATTTATGATCTTTACGGATCATAAAAATCTTGAGCACTTGAAGGAAGCCCAATTGTTGAATCCCAGACAGGCTCGCTGGGTGTTGCTCTTCGAACGCTTTCATTTTGAACTTCGGTACCATCCTGCAGCCAAGACCATGCGAGCAGATGCTCTCTCCCGCTCTCTTGATCCAGAGGATAAGCCTGACCACCCCCAGGCATATCAATGACCCTGCCTGCATAACCCTCGCAGCCACCCATAATGTGCCAGCAGGGAAGGCAGTGGTCCCACGCCATCTCCGTGAACGCGTCCTTCGCTGGGGCCATGATTCAAAGTTGGCCGGCCATCCCGGCCGGGCTCGAACCCTTAAAATGCTAAAGAGATACTATTGGTGGCCTAACATGGTCAAGGACTCCCGCAACTATGTGGACTCCTGTCCCATATGAGTGCAACAGAAGCCTCCGACTGGCCATCCATGGGGACTCCTCCAACCTCTCCTGGCACCAACAGAACCCTGGTCGAACATCTCCACCAACTTAATCACTGACCTACCTCCATCCAAAGGTCACACAGTCATCTGGGTCATCATTGATCAATTCTTGAAAATGGGTCACTTCATCCCACTCCCTCAGCTCCTGAACTGGCTAAACTCTTCCTCAAACACGTCTTCTGCCTACATGGGCTACATAAAGAGATCATCTCAGACCGAGGTGCACAGTTCGCCGCCAGATATTGGAAATCCTTGTGCAAGAAATTTGAAATCACCTTAAGTCTGACTTCCGCTTATCATCCCCAGGCAAACAGCCAAGCAGAAAGAACAAACAGGTCCTTAAAGACCTTCTTACATTCTTTCGTTAACGACCAGCAGGAAGACTGGGCCGACCTATTACCCTGGGCTGAGTTATCTCACAGTAATCATGTCACCTCTGCTACAGATGTATCACCCTTCTCTGGTATTTGGCCGCCAGCCACGTTTGCCTCTACCAGTCCCGCTCTCAGTGCGGCCCAGTCAACAGCTCAAACAATAAGAAGGTTATGGAAATAAGTTAAAGAAAGGCTGGGCTAAGCCACCGAGTGAGCTAAGCGCTCTACTGACGCTCATCATCGCACCTTTCCCTTGTTCCGACCAGGCCAAAAGGTCTGGTTAAGCACAAAGCATATTAGATTGAGCCTACCCTCTCAATGACTGGTGCCAAAATTTATCGAGCCATTTCCAGTCTTCCGTCATGTTGGAGCAGTAACATACCAACTCCAGTTACCAAGGTCAATGGGTATCCACAATACCTTACACGTATCCTTGCTAAAGCCACTCGTACTCTCCTGGGCATCTCATAGGTCTCCTCAACCTCCACAACTTTCCGCTGAATCTGAGGAGACCCTACAAGTAAAGGAAGTCCTTGACATCAGGAAAAGGCATGGCCATTGGGAGTATCTCCTGTCGTGGGAGGGCTTTGGCCTGAGGAGAACTCATGGGAACCCTCCCACCATATCTATGACAAGCAACTTCTCCAGGAATTCCACCGAGAACACCCTGAGAAACCAAGGCCAGTAGGGAGGAGGCCTAGAAGGAGGGGTACTGTTGCGCTTCACGGCCACGTACGTTCCGCAGCCAGACCTGATCACCACTCCCGACTGTCCACAAGCTCAGGCCTCCCTTCCTTTGCCAGACCCGTCTATCCCCGTCACTTTCCTTGGCCCGCTCTGACTCCGGCAATGTCGCAGGCCTCACAGCGGAACTCCCACTGGGGCTCTGCATCCAGCATCTCCTCGGCCCCGCCCCTAGGCAAGCGTGCAGCCGACCTCCTTCAATTTAAAGGGCCAAGCGCGGGAAAACCGGCCGGGTCACTCAGTGATGACATCATCCCTGCCTAGTACATAAGCGAGGCCCTGTCTCCCAGGACCTCCCATTGGCAATCGGGTCGATCACTTTGAGATAGCAAGTTTGCCTTCCTGCGTTTCCTGTGTCTCCTGTTCCAGTTTCTTTGTTGCAGCATCTCCTGTGTCTCCAGTCCCAGCGTCTCCTGTGTCTCCAGTCCCAGCGTCTCCTGTGTCTCCAGATCCAGCGTCTCCCATGCCAGCGTCTCCTGTGTCTCCAGTCCCAGCGTCTCCTGCTCCTTCGTCTCTCCATCCCTGGTAGTACCCTTTGGACTGATCTCACGGTACTGACCTCTGCTTGTTCTTGACTACTCCTTGATCGCTGCCTGACCTGACCTCTGCCTGGAACACAGTCTACTCTCATCTGCCACCTGGAACCCGACCTCCTGCTTGACATGACCACTTCTGATCTGACCTCTGCTACCGACCCTGTCTGGCTGACCACTCTACTCCAAGACTCTGGCCTTGATTCTCGATAAACACTCGGACACTCTGTTTTGGCCTCCTGCGACCTATGGACTTCCTTGTCTGTACACTGACCATGCACCCTTGTTCGTGGTGGGCACTCCCTTGAACTTTCTCTCTAGGACATCCTGCGAGGCCCACCTAAGTCCAAGCGGTCCGGGTAACCAAGGGCTCACCTCGAGGGTTCCCCAGGTTGCTAATGGTGAAGCTCCAGCTAGCCTCTGCCTCCTCTTGTGCTCCGCCTCCTGGTGGCAGGCGCTCTCCGGGTCCGACCGGAGGGCCGTACCAATCCTGCATCAAGGCCAAGGGTCCACTCCCAGTGCAACAGCCTCCTAGTAGTATTGTGGAAATAGATAAGCCAAATGTTAATTTAGGAGTGATGGCCCTTTTGCAGAACTCCCATTTTGAGGTAGGGAGTAGAGCTACTTTATTAGTCACTTTTATATTGGAACCTGATAAAAAATGGACAGTTAAAATATTTTTCACCTTATGAATAATCTATTTCTTTGTCATGAAATAACTATGTTTCCTGATGTTGCTAGGTGTTTTTAAATAATGTAGAACATTTTTCTTAAGAAAAAAAACAGAGTGTTCGTACTTGGGGGCTTATTCTGGTCAATGTCAATGTTTTGTTTTTTTTAATCCAGACCAATTAAAAGATTTCCTTTAGAAAAGGAAACTGCCTGTGTCATTTTCCTTGATGAAACGTGGTCTGTCCCAGCATGGCAATTCTTATGTATCACAAACAATGAGTTAATAGCTTGTCCATTTGTTTCATCATGAGAACACATTTCAATTTAATGCTTTTTTAACCCTCGCCACTACTCCCCCCACCCCCAATGTATTCATTCAGTGTAACTGTATCTCAAGGTTTCTTGATTTTGTTTTTGAATAAAGAATAATTACATTTAAAAAAAACATTAGTAGCTATGGTAGGTATCAATAGATGCAGAGTGTGGGAAGATATCTAAAGAATATCCTGATAAGGATATGGGAAAAGAAAAAAATCCTTAGAGTGTTGTTTGAATGTGCCTGTGTGTATATAGGGGTAGATTTTAAAAGAGGCACACGCGGCCTTCGTGTGTGTGTGCACTACCCAGCGCATGCACATGTACACCCAATTTTATAACTTGCGCACGCAAGTTATAAAATCAGGGGTCGGCGCGCGCAAGGGGGTTCACAATTGTGCATCTTGCGTGCTCCGAGCCACGCTGCCTTCCCCCGTTCCCTCCCAGGCTGCTTCGAAATCAGAGCAGCCTGGAAGGGAATTTCCCTTCCCCCTAACCTGATCTTCCCACCCCTTCACCTAACCTTTCCTCCCCCTAGCCCTACTCTAAACCGCCCCCCCCCCAAATTATTAATTTACCTTTTGTGCCTGCCTCTGGGCAGGCGCAAGTTGCGCACGCCGGCTGACTGCCGCCTCGTGATCCCAAGCACAGCGGCAAATGCCGCTGTGCCTGGAGCCTCTAATCCTACCCCCGCCCCCGCCCCCTCCCCGGACCAGTCCACCCCACCCATGCCCTGCCCCACCCCCTTCCCGCCCCTTTAGTAAAGCCCCGGGACTTACACGCGTCCCGGGGCTTTAGTCGCATTGCCGGGCCTTTTGAAAATAGGCCCGGCGCGCGTAGACCCGGATTCACGCACGTCACCCATTTAAAATCCGGCCCATACTGTATGTTGGATTTTAAGTTCTCTATGGATTGCACTAGGAAATGTACATTCTCTGTCAAGTTATTGACATTACACAATACCCCAGTGTCTGTTATGCAAATATTACGCACTATTAGCCAATAATGCTCACTATTTGCAAATAGTTTGCAGTATTTGCTAATTGTGCATCCTATTTTCTAATAATGTAGACTTTCGCAAAAACAAAAATATAATGAATTTCTTTTTTGTTTCAAACAGAACAAAAAGAAGCCCATTTGTTAAGCTTTGCACTTTCATTTCAAACAGAGGCACATCCCTATTAGAGAACTACACCAGGTCTCATGTTTGTTTTATTTGCTTTCCTAACATAATTCGTTTTTTTGCCATTTTGCGTGCCTAAATGCTTCAGCTATGAGTTTTCTGGAAGGTGTTTAGGATGTAAGTATTGATATGTCATAATTGCTTAAAGTTTTAGATTTTGTGTGTTTATGTTGTTTCTTACTTGTTACAGTGCCTTTCTGTTCTCTTACTCAGGGGCTTGCCAGTGAAAGATGCCCCATGGCAATACCATACATGGGCAGATAAGGGCTGCTGTCATTCCCTCTCTCCAGGGATAAACTCTCCAGCAATGCTAGCTCCTGCTGAACAGAGGAGTAGAAACCTGAACTTGGGAATCAAATGCAGGTCTATATTGATTGGACCAGAAAGGAGCTTAAAAAACCACAGATCCCTTATCAATAACAGCAAGTCCTTCCAGGTCACATACGTTTATTGGGGCACCAACTTCCTTTGGCATTTGCTTTATGCTTCACCCCATTGCCTGAGATATGAAGTTACCAGATAACATTGCAACTCCTGTCATGAGCTTTCGTTATAATACTGTTTGGTTATATTTCTCTTTATTTTAATCAGTAGGCAATATGGTTTTCTCTCATAGTAAACACTGTCTGGCAAAGTTATAGTTGAAAAGATTATGTGACTTAAACTGCTCTCTTGGTAAAAATTCAAATAAATAAATAGTCACTTGCAGACTTTGCAAATAATAAAAAAAAAAGACGACTATTTTCCAAGCAGATGTTTTTCATTTTCACTGTACAATAAAATTATAAAAGACTTTGTTTTTAGTCCCAGGAGTTTATCCTTTAATGATGCCTCGCCATCTTCTGTAAGCTTTTAATCAAAAGCACATCTGGACTGAATTGTAGTTTCTATGAGAAGAAATACGATTAGACCAATGGACTGTCTGATTGTCACCATACATTAACTCTAACACTACAGACCTGATGATTATTTCTTCATTTAATTAATTATTAGGAAAAGACAATTTACAACTTTTTTGGCATCATGGCCTCCCTCAATAAAAACATGATTGTGTTTGGTTCTTATAAACAATTCCCCAAAAGGCTTTAGATGCCTTAAAATGAAAGCAGACCTCTGGGTAATATCTTTCCTTAGAGACTTTGCTTTTCTAAACTTCAATTACTTTTTTCTTTCCTATGGAAAATGGAGCTCTTAAATGTTCCAGAGGAGTATGTAATGAGGTCTGGTGCTTTCTGGTGCAGTGGTGCTCTCTCTATTGGCCAGGTGCGGTATGTGTTAGTAATTAACTTGTGCCCACACCCATGTTGCCTCCTCCTAATGAACTCATGTTATGTTTGAAAGAGCAGACAGGAATTGCAGGCTGGGAAACAAGCTACATTCTTTACCATCTCACGCATACCCTTGACTTGCTCATTTAGCTCAACCACTTAAAAGCCAAGAAGTAAGGTACATTAAAATCTTAACTACAGAAATGGTTGAAAAATGACTGAAAGAATTATGACTTGGCTGACCATATTTTCTTTTGCCCATATTCAAGTGTGACAAATTGCAATGAAATCCCAAGGGAAACTGTGCTTTCCCTAAATCAGGATAATTAAATGGGGATAAATATATATATAGAAACTCACTCTAGACAAGAATAACAAAATCCAAGAAAGCCTGGGGCAAACAGAGAGAATCCTTAGTAGTGGGAAAGCTGGAAATCAAGTGTAGCACCTGCTACTATTTTGTCCTACATGGGTCCAGCATTGTTATGGTTTTTTCTTTTCTTAATCCTCCCCATGCTTTTGGAGAAGAGAAGGATCTAATACAGAGGTTGATCAACAAGAGGGTCTTTCTGTATCCCTGATCAAGAAGGGGTCATTGATATTTCAAAATGGAGTGACCAAAGAGTTTGGAGTTTTGGAGACTTTTAAAGAAAGGAGTTTTGCTGAAGCCTAAGGACATGGTCCAAGGGCAGGCTATTGCCAGAAGCAAGCAGCATTCTGGAAAGTTGAGAGTCCAGACAAGTGTCAAGGCCATGTATCCATCTGAGGGAGAGAAAAAGGAATGGATAGGGTGGAGACACAAGATGGGTAGATGAAGGCTGGAAGCAACACACACTACAACATAGCTGGACCTGATGCTGAGGTAGGGAATATTGGGGAAGCTGCCCTTATATAGGGCAATGACAGTGATGTCATCAGTAGGGGCCACAGGGACTTTTCCATTAAGTGCCCAGATGTCAGGTGCATGTATGCCTAAAGGAAGCGGGGGGGGGGGGGGGGGCAGAAGCAGGTGATGTCCTGCCCCCATGGTGTCCATCAACCTCTCACTGAGGGAAGAATGGCAGATGTAAGAGCAGCGGCTTGTGGGATCAGCCCATGATCCATCAAATGTAAAAGTACTCCCTTCTTAAGTCCCCCCTGAGACTTTGGGTTTTCAGGGATACCACTGATGGAATTCTTTAAGGAGATTGGGATTCGATATGTTGAATGATGGCTCCCTCAAATTTTCCTCTGGGCCATAATTTTTCCAGGAGATCAGGTATTCAATTTTCTTGCCTCTCTGGTGGGAGACCAGGACTTCCTATATCATGTCTTCTTCTAAAATAATCTCCTGGGGTTCAAGCGGTACTCAAAAGGGGCAGGAAAACACTAATGGTCTTTGAATTTTTAAAGAAAATGGTAGCTTCAGCTGGTAAGTGACAGGCCCTACTTCCCATAGAACTGGGACAGTGCAATGAAGCATGGTGCCAAACATATTGAGGGAAGCCACAGACATAATTTTATGGATCTTAGCCAAACTTTCTCACCCATCTTGAATTGGGAGGCTGGTCTCCTTCAGGCAGCAGGAGTTTTCTTGGCTTGTGTGGTGACCTTTTCAATTAATAAGTTTGTTTGTTCACACGTGTCATTTAATTCTTGTGCTGAAAGTTGAGCTGTGACAATGGACTGTCTTGGCAACGGAAGCAGGGGTTGTTTCGCATACACAAGATGGAAAGGGGAAGAACTGGTAGCTACGTTAACATGATTGTTGTGTGAGAATTCGGTCCAAGTTGGAGGGTGACTCAGTTGTCCTGGAGCTCATTGACATAGGAGAGAAGGAATGTTTTAAGAGCTGGGTTAGTATGCTCCACTTGCCTGTTTCCTGTGGGTAGTAGGCTGTTGTATACTAGTCAAGCATGAATGCAAATTTCCTGTAGAGGGAATGCCAGTACCGGGTGGTTAATTGAACTCCTCTTTTTGATAGGATGTGCTTCGGTAAGGCGTGTAGGCAGAAGATGTGGAGAGTAAAAAGATGAGCCAATTCTGGTGCAGAAGTAAGGCCAAGCAATGGGACAAAGTGCACCATCTTGGGGGCCCAGATATAGTCCATGGACAAGTAGGTTCAGGGTTCACTGGGGGCTGGCAATGGCTATAACAGCTCCAGGGTCGGCCATGCAAGGCTTTTTGCTGTGTGCAGGTGGGACATGAGTTGACATAGACCTTAACATCCTGCTTCACTTGGGGCCACCTTGTCATTAAAGCAGTTCAAGAGTTCATCCTCATCCAGGGTGTCCTGCTAGATCAGAGTTATGGGCCCATTTTAACACTTTTTCATGCAGTCTGGAAGACACTACCCTCTTCCCTGGAGGGACAGGTACTATAGTGGCCAGGAGTATCTTTGTGGGATCGATGCTATGTCTTGGAGTTTCTGGGACATCCTCAGTCTGAAAAGAATGGGAGAGGGAATTTGCTCATTGATTTTTGAGCATGGGGAGATATCACAACTCAACATTTAAATGATCAAAGAACAAGGGCCAGAGAGCCTACTAAGCTTGATGTAAAACTATTCAAGGTTCTTATGGTCTGTGTATATGGTGATGTGATGATTAGCCGCCTCAAGAAGATGATGCAACTCTTCTAGGGCCAACTTGACACCAAGAGCTCCTGGTCTTCAGTACTGCAGTTGCACTCTGCTGAAGAGAACTTCATGGAGAAGAAGAAACACAGTCGAGCACTTTCAGAGCTGTGTTGGTTGAGGACAGCCCCTACCCCAAGGGTAGAAGTATCTACCTCCAGAATAAAGGGCCATGTGGGATCTGGATGGTGTGGACAAGATCTGTGATGAAAGGAATCCTTTATTGTCTGAAAAGCCTCAGTAGCCTCTTGTAGCCAAATCTTGGTGTTGGCACCTTTATGAGTAAGAGTGGCAAGGGGAGCTGCCAAGGAGGATTAACTAGGGATAAACTGGCTGTAATAATTAGCAAACCCTAGGAACATTAGCAAGGCTCAGAGTCCATCTGGGTGTAGTCACTCCAGGACAGATTTTACCTTGGCCAGGTCCATTTAAAATTCATCTGGAGAGTTCATCTTGCTTAAAGAGACATTTCTCCAGTTTGGCAAAGATATTATTTTACCGAAGGCACTGAAGAATGGTCTAAACATCTCTACTATGGGAACTCAAGGTCTGGGAAAAATCTGTATGTCATCCAGATATACAACCACACAGGTGTACAGCAGGTCATGGAAGATCTCATTGACCATCTTTTAGAAGATTGCAGAGGTGTTGCAAAGCCTGAAGAGCATTACCAAATACTCATAAGAACAAAAGGCTTTCCATACTGGGTCATCCAAGGGTCCATCAAGCCCAGTATCCTGTTTCCAACAGTGGCCAAGCCAGGTCACAAGTACCTGGCAGGATCCCAAGGGGTAGATAGATTCTAAGCTGCATATCCCAAGAATAAGCATTGGATTTCTGCATCTCTCCCTTAATAATTGTCAATGGACTTTTCCTCCAAGAACTTGTCCAAACCTTTTTTAAATGCAGCTATACTATTAATTTTTACCACATCCTCTGGCAATAAATTTCATAACTTTATTATGCATTAAGTAAAATATTATTTTCTCTTATTAGTTTTAAATGTACTAGTACCCAGTAACTTCATTGTGTGCTCCCTAGTTGTGCTGCCCATTGCCTATGTTAAAGGTGGTTTTTCATTCATCCCCAGCCTTGATTCAGGGGAGATTGTATGCACCCTAGAGGTCCAGTTTTATCAATATCTTGGTGCCCTTTAGGCGATCATTGAGCTCAGTTATTAACAGCAGGGAGTATGTGTCTTTTTTGTTACATTCAGATCACTGTACTCTATACATGGTCTGAGAGATAAGAACATAAAAACATAAGAAAATGCCATACTGGGTCAGACCAAGGGTCCATCAAGCTCAGCATCCTGTTTCCAACAGTGGCCAATCCAGGCCATAAGAACCTGGCAAGTACCCAAAAACTAAGTCTATTCCATGTTACCATTGCTAATGGCAGTGGCTATTCTCTAAGTGAACTTAATAGCAGGTAATGGACTTCTCCTCCAAGAACTTATCCAATCCTTTTTTAAACACAGCTATACTAACTGCACTAACCACATCTTCTGGCAACAAATTCCAGAGTTTAATTGTGTGTTGAGTAAAAAAGAACTTTCTCCGATTAGTTTTAAATGTGCCCCATGCTAACTTCATGGAGTGCCCCCTAGTCTTTCTACTATCCGAAAGAGTAAATAACTGATTCACATCTACCCGTTCTAGACCTCTCATGATTTTAAACACCTCTATCATATCCCCCCTCAGTCGTCTCTTCTCCAAGCTGAAAAGTCCTAATCTCTTTAGTCTTTCCTCATAGGGGAGTTGTTCCATTCCCCTTATCATTTTGGTAGCCCTTCTCTGTACCTTCTCCATCACAATTATATCTTTTTTGAGATGCGGCAACCAGAATTGTACACAGTATTCAAGGTGCGGTCTCACCATGGAGCGATACAGAGGCATTATGACATTTTCCGTTTTATTCACCATTCCCTTTCTAATAATTCCCAACATTCTGTTAGCTTTTTTGACTGCCACAGCACACTGTACCGATGATTTCAATGTGTTATCTACTATGACACCTAGATCTCTTTCTTGGGTTGTAGCACCTAATATGGAACCCAACATTGTGTAATTATAGCATGGGTTATTTTTCCCTATATGCATCACCTTGCACTTATCCACATTAAATTTCATCTGCCATTTGGATGCCCAATTTTCCAATCTCACAAGGTCTTCCTGCAATTTATCACAATCTGCTTGTGATTTAACTACTCTGAACAATTTTGTGTCATCTGCAAATTTGATTATCTCACTCGTCATATTTCTTTCCAGATCATTTATAAATGTATTGAAAAGTAAGGGTCCCAATACAGATCCCTGAGGCACTCCACTGTCCACTCCCTTCCACTGAGAAAATTGCCCATTTAATCTTACTCTCTGTTTCCTGTCTTTTAGCCAGTTTGCAATCCACGAAAGGACATCGCCACCTATCCCATGACTTTTCACTTTTCCTAGAAGCCCCTCATGAGGAACTTTGTCAAACGCCTTCTGAAAATCCAAGTACACTATATCTACCGGTTCACCTTTATCCACATGTTTATTAACTCCTTCAAAAAAGTGAAGCAGATTTGTGAGGCAAGACTTGTCCTAGGTAAAGCCATGCTGACTTTGTTCCATTAAACCATGTATTTCTATATGTTCTGTGATTTTGATGTTTAGAACACTTTCCACTATTTTTCCTGGCACTGAAGTCAGGCTAACCGGTCTGTAGTTTCCCGGATCGCCCCTGGAGCCCTTCTTAACATTTGATATCCTCCAGTCTTCAGGTACAATGGATGATTTTAATGGTAAGTTACAAATTTTTACTAATAGGTCTGAAATTTCATTTTTTAGTTCCTTCAGAATTCTGGGGTGTATACCATCTGGTCCAGGTGATTTACTACTCTTCAGTTTGTCAATCAGGCTTACCACATCTTCTAGGTTCACCTAGGTTCAAACTTTGTCAGGAAGAGAGCTGGTATTAATGAAAATATACAGTCATTTAAGGAATGATAAAAACGGAGTAAATTGAGTAAGGATTGGCGCATAGGTTTCCTAATACATTGTGAATTGGAAATGAATTTGAAGTGGGAGTTTTGGAGTTAAGAAGATGTTACATGAAAATCGTTGAAAATAAATCCCCTGAAGAAACCAACGGGTGAAACAGGAGCTTCCTGTCGGGACATTGTTTATAAAATTTAGGGACATTGCTTATAAAATTCAATAAAATTTAACAAAAAATAGCAATTTAAAGGCAGCTTAAAGGGAATTAGTAACTACATTTGAATAGGTTCATTAATTTACTAGGGAATCTTTGTTAAATGAAATGTATACATTGTAATCAATCAATTTACTAGGGAATCTTTGTTAAGTGAAATGTATACATTGTAATTAGGGATTGTTGCAATATTTGTGTAATTTGGTAGCTAAAATGTAACTTAGTTGTATTTTAACATTGTATGTTGTTTAGATGAGTGAATGAGAGTGGTATGAATGGTTTTTGATGTAATAGGTATGCTTCATGTATTTTAAAAAGTGTTTAGAAATAAAAATTGAGTTATTTAATTATGTACACGGGTATATGATTTTGTGTATCACTAGTGATAATACCTGTGGTAGACCCATGATAATCTATCAATATATATCGGATATTGGGATGTTAGCCAATAAGGAAGGGGAAGATCCAGAAAGCTTGCTTCAATGGTTGTTATAACTACCTAGGGAAGTAGCTGGGACCAATTGTTCTATTGAGCTGAATCATAAGCTTGAAGAAAGCTCTTGAGAATCTAATTTACTTCATTGCTCTGTGGCTGACAGGCCAAAGAAGAATCCAGGATGATATCCAGTTTTTGCAGAGACTGCGTAAGAACCTGAAGGTAAACTGTAATCCTCTGTCAGTCACAATGTGGTTGGGGAGGCCAAGTAGTCTGAAGATTTGTTGGAAGAAGTGATGAGCGAGAACAGAGGCTGTGGAAAGTGTCTTAAAAGGGACAAAATGTGCTATCTTCGACAACCAGCCTACAATTACCCAGTATGGCCAGCAAAAGGAGAAAGATATGTGATGATGTTCATGTCAATATGGGTCCATGGTCTTTCTGGTATGGGTAGTGGCTGCAAAAGGCCCCAGGGTCATTACGAGCAAAGTTATCCTGTTCATATGGGGCCATCAATAGTGAAACCTAATCAGGTCCAGAGGGTTTCACACCTCAGGATGGCCTGTGAGTTTTGAATTATGGGCCAATTAAGAACTCATCCATGGAGACATTTTTAGACCACTGTTTGGCCTGGAGGTACAGTGAAATGGTGGAAGCATCTACTTCCAGATAGAATGGTTGGGATTTGTCCGGGTGGTGTAAAATCAGAATGGACTGGAAGGCAGCCTTCAAATGATTCAAGACAGACTGCTTTAAGCGGCCACTGTCTGGTATTCGCCTCTTTCCAAGTGAGGGCCATGAATGGTGCAGAATTATGGAGAACTGGTGTATAAATTGATGATAATAGGATATGATACATTCCAAAAAAGAGAGTTCAGACTGTTCAACAGAACATTTTTCAAGTTTGGTGTAAAGGCCATGATTCCTCAAGCATTAGGGAACCATTTTCACCTGGCTTTGGAGTGCCGGAAGGAATGACAAGTAAATCAGGATATCGAGGTAGACAGGATGCTACAATACAGGAGGTCCCAAATGACATCATTCACAAAGTTTTGGAAGACAATTGGGGCATTACCTAAGCTGAAGGGCATCACTAGATATTCAGTGACCATCTCTGGTATTAAATGGCATCTTCCACTCATCCCCTACTTGAATTCTAATGAGGCTATACACTCCTCTGAGTGAATATGGAGACATCATGGAGTCTGTCAAAGAGTTCAGCTATCAAGAGTAGGGGATATTTATTTCTGATCTTAATGACCTCAATAGTGATTCCAGCCTCAGCTGACCCAGGGAGTGGAAGACATGACTTGAGAATTGAATTGGGGATTTTTTGCATGGCAACGCCTAGTGCGATTCCTCCAAACAGCCCCCATGCAGTGAAGAATGAAGGCTTATTGTGTCAGATATCAGCCCTGGCTTTGATTGACCTGGAAGTAAAAGAAGGAGAAGATTGCTGGGTCAAAAAAATATGCAAATATTTTATTTATTTATTTATTTAACAGTTTTTTATACCGACCTTCATAGTAAATAACCATATCGGATCGGTTTACATTTAACAAGGGTATAACTGGAGAAACAATTCAAGTAAACGATAAATAACAATAGGTAGGAATAAGTCAAAGTTACAATCAACAGGGAAAGAGAACTTGGAAGCTTGCAACAAGCTGGAAAGAAGATAAAGGCAGGAATAAATATAAAGTGTTACCATAGAGCGTACGGGTTAAAAGCCTAAAAGGTGCTTTAACCTGGAAGTGTCAGAGTCCATTGTTCGTGAGTATAAATGCCAGACCGGGTAAGAGTGAAGGACAACTAGTGATTGTCTGGAGGATCGCCGAAGGCTTGGTGAAAGAGCCAGGTTTTAAGTCTTTTTCTGAAAGTTAACAGGCAAGGCTCCAATCTGAGATTTGATGGGATGCTATTCCAGACAGATGGGCCTGCTATCGAAAAAGCTGTCTTTGGTCGTAGAGAGGCGTGAGGCTTTTGTGGGGGGAAATTTCAGAGTGCCTTTGTGAATATCTCTAGTTGGTCTGTTAGAGGAGTGGAGTTTGAATGGGATTTCCAGGTCGAGTTGAAGTTGATGATGGATGGTTTTGTGAATTAAGGTGATTGATTTGTATAGAATTCTGAAATTCACTGGTTACCAATGTAGGTTCCTGAGGATGGGTGAGATGTGTTCTCCGCGGCTGGTACTGGTCAGCAATCTCGCTGCCGCATTTTGTATCATCTGCAGTGGTTTGGTAGTGGATTTGGGGAGGCCTAGGAAAAGGGCACTGCAGTAGTCTATTTTGGCGAACAGTAGCGCTTGGAGGACTGTCCTGAAGTCATGGAAGAATAAGAGTGGTTTAAGTCGTTTTAGTACCTTTATTAAAACGTTTTAGTACATTTTAGTAACGTTTTATTAACGTTTAGTAAACGTTTTAGTAACGTTTTAGTACGTTTAGAGTCTGTAGAAGCAGTCTTTGGAGGTTGTATTGACCATTTTCTTTAGGTTTAGTCGATTGTCTAGTATAACCCCAAGGTCTCTAACCTGCTTACTGGTAATGTGAGAATTGTGTGGTGATGGTGGGGAGATATTGTTTTCATTTGAGGAGATGTGGAGAAGCTCTGTCTTAGAGGCGTTGAGTACCAAGTTTAAGCTGTTGAGTAGATTAGTGATGGATAGAAGGCAGTTATTCCAATGGGTGAGTGCTTTTGAGATTGATTCTGTTATGGGGATTAGAATCTGCACGTCGTCTGCGTACAGATAATGAATTAGGTTGAGATCTGTTAACAGTTGGCAGAGGGGGAGGAGGTATATGTTAAAGAGGGTTGGAGATAAGGAGGATCCTTGTGGTACACCAAGAGTTGATTTTGTTAGGGGTGACTCTTTGTTGTTGATTTTGACTTTAAAAGTCCTATTGCTGAGGAAGGACTTGAACCAGTTGTGGGCGGATCCGGAGATGCCGATATCTGCTAGGCGATCCAGCAGGATGGTATGGTTGACGGTGTCAAATGCCGCCGAGATGTCTAACAGGACTAATAAAAAGGAGTGTCCTTTGTCTAACCCCATAATAATATGGTCTGTAAGTAAAATGAGCAGGGTTTCCGTGTTGCGTGATTTGCAGAACCCATATTGCGAAGGGTATAGGATCTTGTGGTCTTCTAGATATTCAGAAAGCTGAGTGTTTACCAGTTTCTCCGTTAGTTTGGCAACGAATGGGAGGTTAGATATGGGTCTGAAATTAGCTAGTACATTAGGGTCTAAGTTGTGTTTCTTGAGGAGGGGCTTGAGTGAGGCGGGTTTTAGACTGTCTGGGTAGCTTCCTTGAGTTAGAAGGCTGTTTATGATACTGGTCAGAGGTCCTGAGATCACGTTTGGAATGAGAAGCAGGAGTCTCGATGGGATATTATCAGCCGGATGGCTAGATGGTTTCTGTCTTTTTAGAAGAGATTCAATCTCTTTAGTGGAGATTGATTCGAAACTGTCAAAATTGGGTCTAGTAATAGAATTGGGATTCTCGCTTAACTTGAGAGGTGTTGTATTTGGAGGAAGGAGGGCGAGGGTATTTAAGATCTTTTGTTGAAAGAATGAAGCGAGCTCCTTAGCCTTGGAAAGAGCTTGTTCGTCTGGAATAGGTGAGGGGGTAGATTTAGTGATTTGTGTTACGTAAGCGAATAGGGCCTGGGCATCATACTGGAAATGGTGTATTTTGTTTGCATAGTATTCCTTTTTTTTTCTGTAGAATGGCGGTCCTGTAGTGATGTAAGAATCCCTTGTAAGTTGAAAGGGTAGATGTGTTAGGGGTTTTGCGCCATCTATTTTCTTTATGGCGTAGGTCCTGTTTCATCTGTTTAAGTTCAGTGCTGAACCAGGATTGATTTCCCTTTTTTGTTGGGTTGATTGATTTGGAGACTATTGGGCACCATTTGTTTGCGACTGCTTCTGTAATCTTTTGCCAGGAGGATAGGGCTGAGTCAGGGTTAGCTAGGTCTAAGTTAGAGAGTTCTTTGGAGAGCTGATCGCTGAGTATATCAGATGGACAAGCTTTCCTGAATTGAATGGTAGAAAGGTGTGGAGAGGTGTGTGTCTGTTTGTGTGTGGAGAAGGAAGATTCTATCAGGAAATGATCTGACCAAGGGATTGGGGTACAAGTGGGTTCTATTGTGCAAGTGAAATTAGAGTTGATGAATATTAGATCCAGAGTGTGTCCAGCTTTATGTGTGGGGCTGTTGATGGTCTGAGAGAATCCCATAGCGTCGAGGGTGGTGAGGAGGGCTTCGCAGTTCGCAGAGCGAGGTGTTGCATTTGTATGGAGGTTGAAATCCCCCATAATCATTGTAGGAAGGTCTGAGTTAATATGTTTCACAATGGATTCTATGAGGGGTGAGGGGTCCGTTTCTAGAACTCCCGGGGGAGCGTAGACTAACAGTATTTGTAGATGTTTTGACTTGACTAGACCCAATTCCAATTTGGACTCTGTCTTGATTGAATGTGCGGTCAGTCTGAGTTCTTTCTTGGTGGCTAGAAGAAGTCCGCCTCCTCTTTTTTTGTGTCTATGGAAGGTGAAGATGTCATATGTCTGGATAGGTAATTGGTTGGTTAAGGCGATGTCCGAGTTTTTTAACCAGGTTTCTGTGATGGCACAGATGTCTGGGTTGGAATCCAAGAGGTAATCATTGAGAATATGTGTCTTCTTAGTTAAGGATTGCGCATTGAAGAGGGTTACTGAGAGTAGCGTGAGGCCTAGTAGTTGGTTCAATGGTGATGTCATGATAGGGATGATTCTTTTTTGTATGACGTTGGTGGAGTTAGTTGAAGGGGTTCTCCTTTGGTTGTGGATGATTGGGATGTTGTAAGTATGCATGATGAGTGGAATTCTGGGGGAGGTTTAGTCTGAGATGCGCTTGATTGGGTCTGGAGGCAAACTGGTGCGAGTCTGTAGGAATTCAAGAGATGTCTGAGGACGGATGAGAGAAGGTGTCTGTCTGATTGAGGAGAGGTTTGGATGATTGCTGATGGTGTTTGTAAGATTGTTGGTTCGGCTGGAAGAGTGCTCTGTCCTCTGTAAGCGTGAATGGGGTTGTCTGACCGGTTGCTGGCGGTGATTCTGTCCTGGAAGGTCACTTATTTTATTTATTTTGGTTTGGCGTCAGATGCAGCATCAGACTCGGCGTGCTGGTTGAATGCTGCGTGCTGAGTGCTAGGAGGTTGTTGTCTGATGCTGGTTGAATGCTGAGTGCGGTAGTACACTTTCTCTGGACAATCTGCGGTGTAGGAGCAGGAAGTAGAGTTGTAATGTGACCTGACAGGTTACAGCAGCTCCCAGTTGGAGGGAGCTGCTGCTGTAAATATAATAAAAGAGATCTATAATAAAAGAGATCTGAAAATGATGATCTTATGTTTTTTTGAAGTTCTGGGCAGGGGTCACAGAATTCCTACAAGTGATCACTAGGAAAATATAAATTAAAGATGAAGATAACAGATTCATAGGGGAAGATGGTGGTGGGTTGCAAAATATGCTCATCTATTCCAAATGTAGGTATCTTGACTGAGCAGACTGGATGAGCCCATTTGGTCTTTCTCTGCCATGATTTACAAATTAAAAGAAACACTAGATATGTAATAGACAAATACCATAATATTTTGTGAGAGCAAGGCACACTGGAACTGGAGAAGATAAAATAATTATGTCCTTGCATTATAAAGTCTGACATAGAATATGAATTCAGTAGCAACTTTCCCCCTTGCCCTTATTGCACATTTCAAAGAATAAGGAAGAGAAAAGTAGCATTCTAGAGGAGCTCTGTACACTTTATATGCCCTCTGCCACCCACGATCCACCGCTCCCCCACCCACCGCTTGGGTTTCCACGCTGCAAAACTGGAGGTGTAGCAGCAAAAGCTTCAATATCGTTCTTGTTTATCAGCACTTGCCATGGCTTGGCAGTCCTGCTCCTTTTGCAAATAATCACTGTGTAAAATGTGGCAGTGGTGGAAGGGAGGGAATGTGATTCAAAAGAAAAAAAAAAAAATCCAAGCAGCTCTCTGGCTCAAGATATCCAATTCACGTTTCCTTAGATTTGTGTGAGAATGTGCAGGGAAAAATGGACTCGGTTGGATATTAAAACTGTTTGTCTGGGTAGCCAATGCCATTGCTTCAAAGACTGACTGACAGTTCGAGCAAAATCAGATGGTTCCCCGCCCCCCCCCCCTTGTACTTCCCTACTCCCTCCCTCATGGGTGTTTACACCACTAAAGCACATGTGACTCCCTCCCTCTCCTTCCTCCCTCCCTCTCCTTCCTCCCTCCCTCATTCCAGCTGTTGGCAATCTGGTCCCACAAACCCTGCCACACAAAACAGAAGATGGGATAAATACCAGATGGGAAACTCACATGCCAACTTCCCAACAAAATCTGACCTTAAGTTTTACAAGGAAAACAATAAAAACAAGGAGCCTAACTATGTAAAGAATTAAAAAATAATCTGACTTTTTGAACTGCAGTTTCATCTCCATTAACTTGTTTAACCCCACATGTAGCCTTTTGTAAAAACGTCATCGCTGCCTGACATTTCTAAGTAGACAAAAGCCAGAACTGCAGAAGAGAGCATGGAAAGTTGCATTGTCAGAGACCAAATTTCTTTGCCTTCAGACTCTGCATCTTATTTCTACCAAGGAAGAAATAATTTAGGCTTGATGAGGCCAGAGTGGAACTTGAGGTTCAAAGACAAGTTATTGTTACTGCATGCATTTAAATCATTAAATATGATTTTAAACCATGTATAAACATATACTTAAGTGTGTGGAATATATGTTTCTTCTATCTACAGTAATAATTCTGTATTAAGGCTCACTAATAAAAATGATTCATTATGGTAGTTTCTATTGTTTGAAAAAACTACTGACGGTGGTTATTAGATCAGTGGTTCTTAGCACAGTCCTCAGGACACACCCAACCAGCCAGATTTTTAGGATATTATCCACCATGAATGTGCATGGGATAGATTTCCATGCAGTGGGAGGCACTGTGTGCAGATCCCTCGTGCACGGTCATGGTGGATAATATCCTGGAACCCAGACTGGTTGGGTGGGTCCGGAGAGCTGAGATGCGAATCACTGCATTAGGCTATGCTAAAGAGGGCAAATTTGAAAACTGCACAGATTGCTGCAAAGTTCCTGGGTCATTTTCCCAGCAGACTTTGTGTCACTTTTGAAAGAGAAAGTCCACGTGCACTTCCCCTTTGAACATTGCCTTAGGGAAACCTGAGTCACAGAGATTTATACCTGCTTTTTCTGCTGATTCATTTTTCCCTGAACAACAATGTATATGGTTTTGAAAATCCAAACCTATGGAGTGTTGTTGCCTTCATATGCCTCTGATTCCATCTACTTTTTTGCAGGTAATGGTTTGCACTTTGCACATTGTTGATCTCTGTGCGTTCTTTTACCGGCATACAGGTACATTTTCAGATAGCCCTTTCACTCGAGTAAATGGATTTTGAAAATTGCCTTCTTAAAATCTCCACTTCTGTCAACTACACTGGAAAGTATTCATTAAACAATGCAGTCTTCTAATTCATGATGGACATTCTTCTTCAAGATACTAATTACGTGAATCTTGCCATATCAGATCCACAGAAAAATTCCACAGATTGTCCATAAAATCTATAACTCAGATTACTCTCAAAATCTTTTTAATTTGCTCTTTATTGTATGCATACTGTGAAGCATCTTAAATGCCTGACAATATACATCCATGCAATTTTTCAAGTTACATGCTTCCACTTCCCATATAACTTCCGCATATAACAGGAAGGTTACATTCAAAAGTTGGAAAACACTGGTGGAGACTATCCTAAAAGAAAGAAGATGGTGCTTCCATTTTTACTGGTGTAATCTACAGGCCTCAGATTCAAACAGAGCTAGACAGAGATATGATAGAGGACATCCAAAAGGTGAGAAAGAAGGGAGAAGTATTGCTAGTTGGAGATTTTAATTTGCTGGATGTGGATTAGAGCATCCCTTCTGTGGAACCTACGAAAAGTAGAGACATAGTGGATACCCTTCAAAGGCCTCCCTGCTAAAACAAATGGTAATGGAACCATGAGGGAGGGTTAATGCTCACTAAGAGCTAGATTTTAAAAGCCCTGTGCGCCGGCACGCCTATTTTGCATAGGCCGCCGGCGCACGCAAAGCCCCGGGACGTGCGTAAGTCCCGGGGCTTCGTAAAAGGGGCGGGAAGGGAGCCTGTCTGGAGGCGTGTTGGCAGTCCGGGGGCATGTCCTGGGGCGTGCCCGGGGTCAGGGGGTGGTCTGGGGCGGGTCCGGGGGCGTGGCGATGGTTTGGGGGTGGGCGAGGGTGGTCCCGAGTCCCCCGGCACTGCGGCCTATGCCGGGGGATGCCAAGGCGACGCGGGCAAATTTCGCCTGCTTCAAGCAGGTATAACTTGCACAACAAAAGTTAGGAGGGGGATTTAGGTAGGGCTGGGGGGTGGGGTAGATAGGGGAAGGTGGGGGGACGCGGAAGGAAAGTTCCCTCCGAGGCCGCTCCGATTTCGGAGCGGCCTTGGAGCGAACGGAGGCAGGCTGCGTGGCTCAGCGCGCGCAGGCTGCCGATTTTGTGCAGCCTTGCGTGCGCCGACCCCGGATTTTATAAGATACACGCGGCTACGCGCGTATCTTATAAAATCCGGTGTACTTTTGTTGGCGCCGGTTGCGCCAACAAAAGTACACGCGCTCGTACTGTTTTAAGATCAGCGAGGGTTAATATCTCTGATGTTCGGGTAGGGGCTCATGTAAGCAGATGGTATGGTTCGATATTGTAAATAGGATAAAGAAAAGTCACACAACGACCTGAATTTTGAATTTCATAAATAGGAACTTTTGTCAAAATGGGGACATACCTGGAGGAAGAACTGGAAGATTGGGAGAAAATGGATGAGGTGAAACAACAGTAGGCCAAATTAAAAAGAGCTATTACAAAGGCTGGACCTCGGCATCAGGCCTGGTCCAGGTCAAGGCCCCAGCAGCAGGAAATGCCTCCAATCCAGGCCACGGCATTTGGCCTAGCCCTGAGCCTTATATCAGGACCGAGCCTCCGTGCCATGTTGCAGCATTGAGCTTGAGGTGATCTATCCTGTCCTTGGCCTACATAAGGCTGAAGCTTTAGCCTAGTCCTAGGCCTCACTGACGGATCTCTATAGGACCAGGTAAGTGGGGCCAGGGGGATCCTGGCCCCTGCATTTTTCTGGGTAGGTGGGAGGGAGGGACTGAAGGTCTTAGAGGCCTCGTTTTTGGGGCTGTCTTTTTTGGGGGGGATTATATTTGATTTGTTTTTTTTTCCACAAGAATGAAACAAACAAAACATTCTATGAACTGAAATTTGTGGAATTCAACCTTCTGAAAATGAACTGAAAAATGAAAACAATTTTTTTCCCCTGTACACCCCTACTCAGAAGTAATGTCAGGAAATATGTCTTCACAAAGAGGGTAGAGGATGCCTGGAATGATCTTCTACAGGAGGCATTAAAAATAAAAACAAAGAAATCAAAGAGGCATGGGATAAAAACTGTGGATTCCTAAAGACTAGAGGACAGAATTGAAGAAAAGGGTGAATGGGGATATCTTATTGGGGCAGCAGTTACTACCCCTAGCAGAAGGCAGGGAGATTGTTACCCTTAACTAATAATAACTACAACATTGTTTTCCGCTTTGATTGTGAGGGGTTAGGGGATTGGATTCAGATGACAACCCAACATCCAAATAGAAGGAGGAAGGGTAAGGGGCCAGTCCCTAAACTGAAGAGAGGGAGAAAGAGTTAGTGGCCAGAACAGCAGAGCTGGCTGGATTTCCCAGGCCCTGCCAGTGAAAGAGAAGAGGAAGAATGCAAAATAAAAAAATGCCTTTGGAAATTTGGGGTACTTCCTGGACGACATCTTTCCAAGTTTGGTTTAATGGTGGAGTTTCAGGAAAGTCGACAACAAATTGGTAGAAAAATCCATCACTGCAGATTTCCACCAATCTGTTGCAGATTTTGTCACAAAGTTATTACTTATAAAAAAAATAAATGTCAGATTTTAACTTCAAACCTCTACAGTGGTAAAAAATGCACATTTCCTAACCACTGCAACCATTTACCTTTGTTTCTCCATAGATAACTTTAAACAAATCCGTAGAAAGAAAGGTAAAGACAGCGGTGAAATGAAATGAATGCATAATTCAAAGATCTGAGACTCATCATCAATGCTGAATATATCTTGAAGAATAACTGTTCAAAACTATATCTCCTATTCCCAGCATTTATCATTTGTATGGAAATGGTCAAATGAATCAGCTTGTTGGGGGTTGAGAAAAAAGGAAAGTCTGCCTGCCAGAATCCTTTTATTAAACATCTATTTACTGAATAAATAAAAGTATTGTATATAATATTGAAAGATGATTCAAGATAGTCAGTCCTTCATTGGGAATAACTAACATCCTGTACGATGATTCCAGCATCATCATCAAATACATTTAAATATTGCAAGTCATATTTATTTGAATTATATTTAATTTATCTAGAAGTCCATATTCAGCTGCTATGCGGCTGTGCTAGTTAGCCAGTTATACATAATTAACTAGCAGGGTATACCGGGCTATCTTAAAGTTAGCTGATTGTATATAACCAGTTAAGTTTGGGACAGCCCTGCAGCCCAGAGTTACTTGCAGAAGGTAACAGGCTAACTCTGAATATTGGAGTTAGCCGGTTAACTTATGCAGGTAACACCGCTCCTCCCTAGAATGCCTTCTGCCCGCTCCAGGAAAGCCCCTATCTTATCCAGCTAAATTGTAGCTGGGTAACAGGAATTTATCCAGATAATGATTGAATATAGCAGTGTAAGCAATTTATCCATCTAAATGGCTTTATTGCGATTGGAGATCTGCGGGCCTGTCCTGCAGACCGCCATTCTTACCTCCAAGCCTGAATCCTGGAGATCTGCCTTTGCCACCAGGGGAGCATCTCCATGGTTGCACAGTACATTGCTATACTCAGCCTACAATCCCTGTTGCTCTCCGCAACACCAAGTCAACTTCCTCTGGTCGCATGACAGGCCCTTGCATGAGCCTTGCCACTGACACCGCTCCTGCCTCAGGCTCCTCCTTGGGGCACCAACACTGTCCCTCTTAAAGGGCCCATGGCAGGAAAACACTGAAGGCGCACTAAGATGACATTACTAGCCGAGGCCTATAAGAGGTCACCTCAGTAGCCCTTCTTTGCTTTGGCAACAGGTCATCTCCTCCTGGAGAAATGCCTTGTCAGTGGTCCTGGTTCCTGCTTCCTGGTTTCCGCTGTGTGTTGTTCCTGTGTTCCTGTGTCCTCTTGTTGGTTCTTTGGCAGTCTGGTCATCTCCTGGGTTTGTGTCCTTGTGGGCTGAATTTCCTTCGTCTGTCTTCAGCATCTCATCTTGCCCAGTGGTCCCTCATTCTTCTTCCCTCTCCTCTTTCCTCATTGCTTCAGATTGGACTTCTGGTTTGACCTCAAATTGGACTTCTGGCATTGATTTGGATTGGATGTCAGGCTTGATCTCGGATTGGGCCTCAACACTGCTTGACCTCCACCTGCCCCTGACTACTGCCTGCTTCCACTTCTGACTAAACACTGCCTGCCCAGACCACTGCCAGAACCACAACTCTGCAAGTATGTTGCTTGCCTCTGACCACAGCCTGAACCTGACCCTGGTGACTGCTGCCTGCCCTGGCCACTGCTTGCCCTGTGCCACTTCCTTCTAGGGGTGTGTATTGGTCCCTACATATTGGCAATCAACAATGGATGTGGCCATATGCATTGTATTCGTGGGGAAGCGAAATGTATCGCGATTCCCCACGAATACACAAATCTTCGCCGAATTATTCGGTCGCCTAAAGAAGCCAATTTTAACAAACCCCCCACAATCCTGACCCCCCCAAGACTTACCAAAACTCCATGGTGGTCCAGCGGGGGGTCCAGGAGCCATCCCCTGCACTCACACCCTCGGCTGCCGGTTTCAAAATGGCGCCGATAGCCTTTGACCTACTATGTCACAGGGGCTACCAGTACCATTGGTCAGCCCTTGTCACATGGCCATCGGAACCATCTTGTGCTCCTACCATGTGACATGAGCTGACCAATGGCACCGGTAGCCCCTGTGACATAGTAAGTGCAAAGGCTATCGGCGCCATTTTGATTACTGGCAGCTGTCGGCCAGAGTGCAGGAGATCGCTCCCGGACCCCCGCTGGACCACCAGGGATTTTTGGCAAGTCTTGGGGGACCCTGCTGACCCCCACAAGACTTGCCAAAAGTCCAGCGAGGGTTCGGGAGTGACCTCCTGCACTCGGGCCGTCGCCTGCCATTATTCAAAATGGCGCCGATAGCCTTTGCCCACACTATGTCACAGGGCTGACCGTCGGCCCCTGTGACATAGTGAGGGCAAAGGCTATCGACTGCCAGTATTCAAAATGGCGCCATTTTGAATACGAATAGAAATCGTCGTATTAACGTATCGGGGCGCCATGCGGCCGAATGCAAAGTATCTGCCCCCCGATGAATACGAATCCCGAATGCAACGTATGGCGTCCCTCTGCACATCCCTACTTCCTTCTTCATTTTGACCTGCAATGACTTCATCTGGATGGATCTTCATCTCCACAGAGGCCCACACCTATATATGACCAGTCGGCCCCGGCACTTGAGGGCTCAACCTAAAGGGAACGTGGGCTAGTATTGGTGAAGCTCCAGTTGTGCCTCCCTCTACATCTACCAACTCCGCTTGCTGATGGTGGGGACCTGTGGGGCTACTCCCTGCAGGTAACACCAACTTCCCCTTGGCCTAAGGGTCCACATCTACAACAGGCTTTTGAATATGGACCTCCTTATTTTCAAAAATATCTCAATTTACTTGCATAAGCTTAGATTATTGCAAATATTGCCAGAGCTAGTGGTTAAATCACCCATAGAAGGATTTACATTAAGTAACAATTTACATGTATACATCTTTCACCATATATATACAAAATAATCCTGTCATGATTTTATTCATAAAGGCTGAAAAAAAACATTACAAGGCTTATACAGTAAAACTTGGCAACCACGCTAAAGCAATTATCGTGCATAAATAAATAAACATTCAGTATACTAATGATTTAGTGTGCACACTAAATAGGACCCCAACATGTTATTGGTTGCACATTGAAACTAGAGTATCTCCACATTTAAATGAGCCAACATTATATTTATTTATTGTATGTATTTAAATATATATATACAGCACCATAAGCAAAACTATCAGAGTGGTTTACAATAAAATCATCCATAAAAGAATAAAAACAAACAAACTAAAAATAATCACTCTTGAGTGATATATAGAATGTCAGAGTCTCTCTTTCTCTCTTACCAGTCACTTCTAAGTATGTACAGTAGGAATATTTTAAATGGTACATGCACAATATAAAATTGTGCGTGATTATGGGATGTATACCTTTAAAGATTACTTGAAAGATATTCGGGCATTGTACACTTTTTTGTATACTCTAACCTTTAGTTCATTGTTATCAGGGTACATATAATCTCTGAAGTGGTAAGTAAAGGACAGGCATACCTGGAGAGCCTAATTGGCTGGATGAAGGTTGAGCCAAGGCCAGTAAAACTAGGCCTAGTTTGAAAGGTTTCTAGTCATGCAGCTGTAACCCTGCAACAATATCAGGTTCAGGATCAGGAACCTAGGAGAAAGGCATGGCACAGGAACACCAGAGCTGGGCTACAAAGCTGCACGTGGAGCAGGAACACTGGAGCAGGATTGTAGAGCTGAATGAAGCACAGAATCATTGTCAGACGAGCAGAGGCTCCCAAGAACATATCCCAGGAGTCTATTGTAAGAGCAAAGGTATGCCTCTTATGTGCTCCTTATATACTATCACCAATCATGGTATGCCTTGTGCTGAACTAATAGAATCTACCAAGGATGTGTCTAACTATCTGGCAGTCGGAGGGTAAATGTCCTCTGATAGTTCCCTTCCTCTCTGGCCCTTCCACAGCTTCCCGGCCTCTGCTTTCAAGGGTTGCCAGTTCAAGCTTTGTCAATCCTGATAATGAGACCCTAAATCTGGCAATTTCCTTCTTTAACCCAGAAAATTAAACACAGATGGTCTGCTATTGAAGTCTCCATAAAACGTCCCTGAATACTGGAGCCCCACAGACATTGCACAGCAATGTTCCCCGTATCCTTTATCTTACTGTATTTCAGTTTCCCTAGGAATACTAGAAACGACAGACGGGACTATTTTTTCCTAAATTGAGCAGGCACACCAGACGTTCCTGCTCCCCAGTCAGGGTTCAGCCTCTATATAATAGCAGGAAGTAAGGTGGGTAGGAAGGAGGGAAAATGTACTAGGCCCCCAATTCAGCAATGAAGTCTACAACCCCCGCCTTTTACTATACTTGGAAACAGTTTTTAAAACAGGAGAGTTAAGTTACAGAAAGCAGAATGAACAAGATATACTCTCAATTCTAAGCAAGTAGAAATTCAGTTTAAAAAAAAAAAAAGTAGCCAGAAATCAGAGCTCAAGTTTCTTTAGAGAAAGCAGGAAACAAATGTGCGTGTGGAGTTTGGGTGTTTGTGTAACAGACAAAGTGTGTCACTCACACACACAGATCAATGTACCCCCGTATTTTCACACTTCAATAGTAGTTGCTTTCTATACAATTAACATCAAAGAGAACTGTGCATTTTTGTGTCTCCAGTCAGCACTGTGTTTGGCAAACGGCTGAAATAGGCCTGTGTCTGGATAGTAATCAGGGTAGGTAGTCAGTGTGTGAGACAACCTGACATAAATATTAATTTTTATTTTGTGACTCCTGAATCTTTATTTCTATGTTACATTTTTGTCTTTCCGGGCCATGTAGAGCAGTCAGAAAACTGAACTATGGCTACTACAGCAAATTAGGGTTCACGTTATACAGCAGGCCTGAGTGACGAATTAGATAGCACAATTGCTACCATAACAAATAGGCAAATGGAAATGCCATGAGCGAGTAATGACAGGCAGTCCCAGCAGCTGTCAGCATATCACGGACTCCTCAATCCGTCCCTCTCTCACCATGCCCTCACTGAAAATGGGTGGGTTCATCCACCCTTATTTATACTCTCTTTAAAGGTTGGCAGAAACTTTTTATAGCGTGTAGTGGAGGTCAAATAGGTGACATTCTAATTGGAGATGCTTTGAATTAAGAGTGTACATTTCCACCAGATTTCTGTGAATCTCAGCAAAATCCACAGGAAAAAAATCTGTTGGGGATGGCTGCAAACCCGATGCTAGATCCAGAAAATCTGATGCATCTGAAACAGACCGAAAGTCACCTGTCTCAAATTTGACTTTGAATAATTCACACATCTACAGTGTATGGAATACGTTTGTATTAACAGGGTTCATCAGTATACACAGGACACATATCAAAGAAAGAAGTAGACGTCTCAATGAACACCATCTAAGGCTGGAAAGGAGGTCAGGGCTAAAAACCTTTTGGGATATCTGGCAGGCAAAGAAAATCAGTTTGAAGCTGGAGCAGAGGCTATACAGGAAAATGAAATGGCAAGTTAGAGAATAATGAGCCATTTTACACCAGTTTTGAAGAAAAAATGCACACAAATTTCCCCTTTGAATCTGTAGTTACAAAGTACCCATAAGCATTTGCACCTGCTTTCTGTATGGGTATTTATGGAAAATAATGTGCATACATTTGAAAATGCATCCCCCTCTGAAACCTAAACACTACCTGGGCAATGCTTCCCCAAATGCTGGTAAAAGTACATGCATGATAGATTATCACATATACTGTTAGCTGTATATTTATATTTTCAGACAGTCACTTTATGCTCATAAATCATTATTTGTCCTCAGAAATTATCTTTGGAAATTGGCATCCTAGGAGGCAGTATTCAAAGTCTTAGTCAGTTTGTATGCAAATACAAAAGGCGATAAACCACAAACTTCAATGCGATTTGCACATCATAGATTTTCAAGCTGCAAAATGAGCCTATTTATTTTCATTCAGCAATTACGTTCATGAAAATATTAAAGAGGCATGTTTGAGAAGTATTATCATTATTATTGTTCTTGAGATTTAATTCCTGTCTGTTTGAATAGGAAATTTACCAAGAGTAAAGTACAATAGCTTAAAAATAGTTTAACTAAGAATTGGAGTGTAGCAGCATAACAAAGGTCTAATAACTATGAAAGGCTATAAAATATGGTAAAGCACCATAATAAGATCAAAATCTAGACTAGGTAGACATTAGAAGTCTAAACTTGAATAAATAGACAACAACTTATTAAATAATAATGGTCATGGCAGCAAAACTGAGTGCTCAGATAGTGCCAGGGAAGAGTTTGACGTTAGCCATTCATTGATATCAACCACTATAAAACGTAGTAATGAGTTTGTCCTTTAAAGGCCTTGTTACGATGCTGCTGGCATAGCCCATCCCGCAAGTAGCCTCTCACCTTGACCTGGTCCAGCCGACTTCCTCCATCGGCCTCATGCCACCACTGTCCGGCAGGCTGCCGGCAGGCTGCCGGACCTTGCTCTTGTGCGGCCTAGACTGCTGCCACCACCCTGGATCTCCGCTGCTGCTGCTGCTGTAACGCAGCCTGCGCTGTGCCGGTGCCCGATCACCTTTTTTTCATCCTTGCAGCCTGACACCGCAGTCCTCACTTCTTCGCGGCATGAATCTGCCACTGTTAGTCCTCTCTTCGCAGCCCTGATGCTGCCGCTTCTGTCCATCCCCATGTGGCAGGGACACGGCTGCCTGCTCCTGTCTCCTGGGCTCTGCATAGGCGCGTGCGCGCGCCTCAGCACCTTATTTAAAGGACCAGTGGTGGGAAAAGTCCATTGCCCCACCGGATGACCTCATCAGACTGCTCCTTCACCAGCCCTATAAAGGGCTTTCTTCCACTTCCTCGGGGCCTTCGAACCGGATGTCCATGGTTGTCCATGCGCCTCTTCTCCAGTCAAGGTCCTCTGTGGTCTTCTCATGTCTAGATGGCTCTTCATTTGATGTTCTTGGTCTCCTTCATCTGATGTTCCTGATCTTGTTCCTCATCAGAGCTCCTTTGTTGCCTGTTCCTGATGTTTCATGTTCCTGAAGTCCCATGTTCCTGACGTTCCTGATGTGCCATGTTCCAATCCTGGTCCTGATGTCCTCGTCTCCATCTCTTTGCCCTGCTTCCAGGTTTCCTGCTTGTCCACCTTTCCTGGCATGCCACCGTTGTGGTCTGTGACCAGCCCATGGGGGGTTGTGTAGGGCACTTTGAGGCACAAAGCCTGTCTTCACGTCTGCAGTGCAAGTCTTTGGAAGTCCCTGGTTTGTTTTTTTTTTTTTCAAATATTTTTTGGTTTATTGAAGAATATAAGAGGTACATGAGCAACATGATACATCAAAAAGAAAAACATATCAGCTCAGCAA
The DNA here is from genome assembly GCF_901001135.1 of Rhinatrema bivittatum. NCBI lineage: Eukaryota > Metazoa > Chordata > Amphibia > Gymnophiona > Rhinatrematidae > Rhinatrema > Rhinatrema bivittatum. Next base: position 66,860,186 of record NC_042616.1, read on the forward strand.
ACCAAGAATGTAACAAATGAACATTGGAAATACATATTGTACCAAATTAGTAAACCTTAGTGACCATGATAAGTGTGACACAACCAAAGTAATATAAGAAAACAGAAAAAAGTAAGGACATGGCAGAGGAGAGGAGAGGAAGTGCCAAGAAGAAGGCGAGAAATAGGAATGTAGATAAGAAGGAAACTAGAAAAGCAAAAAAGGAAAGGGAAAAGAGAAAAGAGAGAGAGGCTAGAAGATGAGAGGAGGGGGGAATTGGGAAGGAGAGAGAGCATCTGCAGTAACTGTCATAGAGAACATAACGGTACATGGGCTACACATATTCACCACAAGTTAAGGTGTGCAATTGTCAAGAGGTTTCCACATTAAATCCCATTTAGCTAGTCGATTGTGCTTAAGAGCCATAGCTCGTTCATATTTACCATAGAGACAAACTGTGTTCCACCACAGGGGTTCAGATATCAAATCATTTCTCTTCCAGTTAGAAGTGATAGTGTGCAGAGCAACAAGGAGAAGAAAATCTACTAAACGCCGCTGTGGGGGCGATAAATCCAATTCAGGATGGGCGCCTTTTAGTATTATCAAAGCGTAAGATATAGGTAGCGGTATAGAAAGTAGAGTAGATATTTTAGACCATATTTGCGTCCAGAAAAGGGATACGTTTGGGCATGAGAAAAGCATGTGCTTTAAAGAGGCTTTCTCCGTTTTACAGGACCAACAGTTGTGAGAGGGAAGGAGTTTAGCCCTGTGGAGCTTCCAAGGAGTCCAAAGGGCTCTGTGCAGTATGAAAAAAGAAGTCTGGGATAGGCTGGAGGATAGAGAGATGCGCGTCGATATCGACCAAAGATAGGTCCAACTTTTAGTAGGCAGTGGTAGCGAGAGGTCAAAGGACCATACTTGCTGGAGAGCTGAGGGGGAAGATGAGGAGGAAAATGCCTTAAGGAGTTTGTATAATTTTGAGGCAAGATGACCTCTAGTTCCTACTTCTTCAAAGAAAGTGAGTAAATAGGGCAGTTGGGTGAGGTTAAAATGGGTTAAATTCACTGGTTTTAGAGCTTCTCGAAGTTGCAACCATGAATAAAATTGAGTAGAAGGGAGTAGAAAACGGGCCCGTAAAGTGGAGAACGGTAACAGGGTGCTATTCGCTACAATTGAAGGCATAAACCATATTCCACATGTCTGCCATTTGGGCCAATGTATGGGGTGACCATCTATTTTAAGAATGCGATTATTACATATGGAAGTATAACACGAGCGTAACCAGGGGAGTTTATCTCGAGGGCATAAGGCATCAAACTCATGGAGTGCTCTATGCAGCGAGCTCAGTATGCGATTGGTCGTATGATACGTCGAAAAAAGCATGCTTGGGAAGGCATATGGGGAGTAAGGGTGTAGAAAAGAGCGTTCTATAGGAAGCCAATTAGGAGAATCAGAAGCAGGAGTTGTTGAACCAAAGAGATGGTAACTCTGTTGAAGAATGAAAGCCAAATGGTAAAGACGAAAGTCTGGGAAATTAACCCCTCCCAGGGACTTAATGGTCTTCAACTTACTCAAGGCAATTCGAGAGGCCTTGTTATTCCAAAGGAACCGAGACAAGATACGATCAGTGCATTTGTAAAAATTATCAGTAAAGAAGATCGGGACCATCGACAGTATGAATGTGATCTTGGGAGCAAGAACCATTTTGATGGTGTCCAATCTGCCCCACCATGTGAGGTGAAGGGGAGACCATCGGAGGACGATGTCCTTAATCTGTTGCAAAGTGGCTTGCTCAGTAGATTCCAGTGTCAATTTAGGGTCTGAGTGAAATCTTATACCCAAGTATTTAAGACCGGATTTCGCCTTTTGGATAGAAAAGGAGGAAAAGTCAAGGGTTTGAGAGAAATTGTTCAGGGGCAAGAATTCAGTTTTACTCCAATTCACCTTATACCCAGATAATGAAGAGTAGATTTCAATGAGTGCAAATAAATGAGTGAGAGAACTGATAGGATTAGTGATATACAATAGCACATCATCAGCATACGCTGAAAGTTTATATTCCTTATCACCAAAAGTTATGCCATTAATTGTAGGAGATTGTCGAATAGCAACGAGCAGTGGTTCCAAAGCCAGGTCGAATAACAGGGGTGAAATGGGACATCCTTGACGTGTGCCTCTATGGAGTGAAAAAGGAGGAGAAACTTGAGAATTTACAAATAAGGAGGCCGTCGGGGAACTGTATAGTAATTTAATCCAATTAATAAATGTCCGACCAAACCCAAATCTAGTCATGGTCTCAAATAAAAAGGACCACTCGATACGGTCGAAAGCTTTTTCAGCGTCCAAGGAAACTGCAATAGCTGGTTCCAAAGACGGGAAAAGAGATTCTTGTATATGAAGGAACATGCGGGTGTTGTTGGCTATGAGCCGATTTTTAATAAACCCGGTTTGATCAGGATGGAGGAGGGTTCCTAAAATTTTGGATAACCGAGTGGCTAAGACTTTAGTGAATATTTTATAGTCAACATTGAGAAGGGAGATAGGCCGGTAGTTAGCCGGTGAGGCAGGGTCACGACCAGGCTTTGGGATTACCACAATACGGGCATCAGTAAAGGCAGGGGAGACAGAATCACATAAAGATAGTGAGGCGAAGTAGTCCAATAATCGAGGAGACAAGAGTTTTTTAAAAGCGTGGTAGAAATCAGTGCTAAAGCCATCTGGCCCCGGAGCTTTGCCGAGAGGTAAGGCCATGATGGCCGCGGACACTTCCTCTGCAGTAAAAGGAGAGTCCAAAGTCTGACGTTGTGTGTCTTCAAGCTGAGGTAGAGAAAGATCAGCAAAGAAGGAGTCAAAGTCAGCAGATGTTGGACAAACTTCAGATTGGTATAGCTGAGCATAAAAGTCCGAGAAGGATTGAAGAATGTCCTGGTCTGAAGTTGCAAGTTGACCCGTAGGGGTGACTATTTTTACCACTCTGGCGCGCTCAGATTTCTTCTTAAGATAAGAGGCCAGCATCCTACCGCTTTTATTATTTTCAGCATAATATTGCGCTTTAGAATGGAAAAGATGTAATTGAACTTGGGAGCTCAGTTGCTTGTTGTATGCGAATCTTGCCTGCTGGAGGTGAAATAAGGAGAGAGCGGTAGGAGATGTTAAATGAGCCCGTTCCAATGTCTCCGAGGTCTGCTGGAGGCGTTGAAGGGCTTGTGCTTGAATACGCCTCCTGTGCGCCGAGTAGCTTATGATTTCCCCCCGGATTGTAGCCTTGTATGCCTCCCATAACACTCCTTGAGAGGAGACGGAACCTGAGTTGGCATCATAGTATTGAGAAGTTCGATCTGACAACATTTGCAGAAATTCAGAGTCAGAAAGCAAAGACGCATTAAATCTCCAGTGTCGGTCAATACGAATAGGCGAGGACAAGGTGATTCGAAAGGATACAGCAGCATGATCGGAAACCAGTATAGAGCGAATTTGCGAATCTCCGATATGAGGTGTAAGTGCCTTAGAGACTAGGAAAAAGTCGATTCTGGAGTAGGATGTGTGAGGTGTAGAGTAAAAAGTAAAATCTTTGTCCGTTGGATGTTGTAGTCGCCATGGGTCCACTAATCCCAGTTGAGTCATGAGATGGTTGAGAGTATGGGTCGCCTTTGAGGTAGTGTAGCGAATTTCAGTCTTTTTGTCCAAGAGAGGATCAAGGGGCTGGTTGAAATCTCCGCCTATAATGCATGATGAAGGAGTAAGAGAGAGCACTCTAGAGAAGACTCCATGAAAGAATGCGGGATCGTCCGCATTGGGGGCATATAGATTGAGTATGGTGTATGAGCTATCCTGCAGAATGAACTGTAGGAGATTCCATCGGCCTTCAATATCCATGCTTTGGTGTTGAACTGTGATGTCAAGACGCTTGTGTATTAAAATTGCAGTTCCTCGTTTCTTCTTCCATGCCGGACTGTAGAAAACGTGGCCAACCCACTGCTGTTTGAGCTTCAGAGACTCTGTGGCGGTGAGATGAGTCTCTTGAAGTAAAGCGACGTCAGTGTGTAGCGTTTGTAGATAAGTCAAGATTTTCTTACGTTTGATCGGATGTTGAAACCCGTTGACATTGAGCGAAACAAGGGTGATGAAGTCTATGGTGGACGCCATGAGGAGAGTCGTGGTACGTTAAAGCTACATAATGTCCATGTCCCATTGTGAGAACAGGGTGTAGGTAGAGAGATGACATAGGGACTGAGATGCTCCAGAAGGAGGGGGAGGAAAGAACGATACAAAAACAAATAAAAAACCAAGCATTGTGTCAAAAGAGTAGCATACCAGATGCTATAGCGAAAGGAGAGTAGTTGAAGACAGCTGGCGAACATCACAAAAAGATGCACGCCGCTGGAAAAAGGCAAAATAGGGCCTCTGGGAGGACCATGGACGCCTGATTAGCTCCTGGGGTGGACAGGATGAAAAAAAAGAATTGTCCACGGGAATCAGTTAAGTGAATAATCGCTGACAACTTTCAGGTGATCATTTCTGGTGCAGAGTTAAGTGACTGGAAAAATTCTTCAAGATCAGCCGGACTATGAAAGAGGTGGGTGCGGTTCTGGTAGGTGACCCGCATCATTGCCGGGTACATTAGGCCAAATTTAGCTCCGAGAGAGTGAAGGCGAGGCCTAAGCGCTAGAAATGCTTTGCGTTTCGCAGCGGTGGTTTTCGCTAGATCCGGAACGAATAGGATCGTGGCTCCTTGGTATTGAAGAGGTGATCGTGACTTAGCAGCCGAGAGAATCTGTAAAACTTGCTGGTATCGAAGGAGTTTGAAGATAATCGGTCTCGGATAGGGTGAGGAAGTGAGCGGTTGAGAAGGCACTCTGTGTGCTCGCTCTATTTCCAGCGAATGGGTGAAGGTGAGTTGAAGACTATCGGAGATCAGACGGGTAAGGAAATCAAAGACGTCATTACCTTCTACACCCTCCGGCACTCCTAAGAGTCGAATAGTGTTGCGGCGGTTACGGTTAGAGAGATCTTCACAATCCCTGCGCAGGGACTCCAAATTCTTCTCCAAGGTTGGTAGTGATGCCGTCGTCATGAGAAGGGATGAGACCTGAGACTCAGCGTCGTCGAGCCTGTGAGAAAGGTGGTCAAATCGAGCCGATAGGGCTTGAACGTCTGCTCGAATGGCGATGGTATTGTCCATGTTAGTCTGAAGCATATCCTTCATCGATTTTAATTCCGAAAGAACTAAATCAGCAGACGCCATGGGTTTGGCCGGCGCGGCCTTGTCAGGCGAGGGCGGGTCCGGTTTCGATCGTTTTGTGCCGGATGCTGAGGCGAACGCCGCTTCAATTTTGCCGGTTTTAGTGCCAGACATCTTAAGGAAGCGGGTGAGGTCGAAGGCACCCCCAAAATGTTGAAATAGTAAAGGAAATTCCCTTTAGAGCAGGCGTAGCACCCCGGAGCAAAAAGTTCAGGCGGCCATTTTGGTTTCCGCGCAAGAGCGCCCCGGAAGTCCCTGGTTTTTAATGCCGAGATCTGTTCCTGAATCCTGAGTCTTGATTTTGGAGTCTTGAATCCTGTTCACAGTCTTCGGAGTACCTTATCCCTGCTTCCGTCCATGCCCTAGACTCAAGCCAGAACCTGCTCCTCTTCAACGTGGTCCACAACTTGCCACAGGTGGTTGTGTAGGACGAGCTTTGATGCAGGCCTCTCCTGAATCTTTGACATGTTTCCAGTTCCAAGTCTTCACTTTCTTGATTGGAGTTTGCTTCATTTTCGGCGTGTTCTGCAAACAGCCATGGATGGCTGTACTCACCCTATACTAGTGCCTGAATCCTGAATTCTCGCCTGAATCTTCCAAGTATCCTGAATCCTTGTCTGAGTCTTTCAAGTATCCTGAAACCTTGTCTGTGTCTTCCAAGTATCCTGAAACCTCGTCTGAGTCTTTCAAGTTTCTAGAACCCTCATCTGAGTCTTCAAAATTTCTGAGTACCATGTCTCATTTTGTTCCTGCCCTCAGTCTCCGTCTGGCCTCACTCACTCATCATTCATAAGCAATGGGTCTGGAAGGGCTACTGAGTAGCTGGAGGGCTACTCTTGAGACCAGCATTGTGTTGCTGGGTCTCACTTGTGCATGTAGGTCCAGTGGAGATCTGAGCCTGCCTTATTCCAGTTCCTGATGTTCCATGTCTTGACCCTGGTCTAGCTTGTTCATGCTCCAGCCCATGCCTGAGCACTCTTACCTCCCACGGTGTGGGTCTTGGGGCTCCTCCCTGAGCAGCACCATGGGCCAAGGGCTCATAATCCCTCTTGAGCAAGAGACCTCACCTCCGCGCTTGCAACAGGCCTGGCAGAAGAGCCAGGCTTTCACCTGCTTCCTGAAATGAAGGAAAACATATGTTTGACGGAGCTCTTCTGGAAGAGAGTTCCAGAGGGCAGGTGATGCTCCTGAGAAAGTGTGTTGATGGGTGTTTGATCTTTTGATTTATTTTGTTGATGGTGTGATTATGGAGGTTCCAAGGAACTTAGAGTTCTGGCAGGTATGTAGAAGAACAACCTGTCTTCCAGGTAGCTAGGTCCATTACCTTTTTGGGCATGGTAGATCAGAGTCAGAGTTTTGAATTTAGCCCCTTTGGAAACTGGTAGCCAGATTTTATAGGCTAGGTGCAATATGATTCTGCAATTTGCATCCCTCTAGCTTTGGTACTACTGTATTTTTTAGATTAGCAGGAGTTGGTGCAGACATTTTATTATTAATCCATTATAAAGAGTATTATAGTAATGCAACCATGAGGTTATGACAACATGGACTAAGTTTGCATCATATTTTTCAAAACATGCAATGCATGTAACTTTTTGCTTCTCTACACTATGTTAATAGTAAGGTTATAATCCCGGTTACTTGTAAACCGACATGATATGAGCGTATCATGAATGCCGGTATAAAAAAGCAACAAATAAATAAATAAATGAATGTATATCATCTCTCCTGCATATGTTCAATTACATGAAACATATTGCTTCTAGGGGTGGTACCCCCAACATTTTTTGGGTTGTTTTCATTTTTGGTCCAAGGGTGGGCCATTTCAGGTCCACCACTGGATTGTTTTGGTTTTTTAATTCATTTCCTCATTTTGTTTAAAAAAAATAAAAAAAACAGAACTTACCCAATCTTTCCCATTTATGAAAATATAGAGCCTCCACAGCAGCAGAGCCCCTGTCTACCCTCCCTCCCTTCCAAACCCCCCCCCTGCCTAGAATCACCAAAAATCCCTGGTGGTCTAGTGGGGGGGCCCCAGGAATGACTTCCTACTTCCAGGCCGGTGGCTACATTAGTCATTAACAGTGCCAACTGCCCTTTGCCCTTACCATGTGACTGGAGTTCCCAGTGCCATTAGTTAGGGATAGTGCATCATAGGTCTGTGATTAAGGACACTACCCTTCAGATGCAGACCCTCCCTTTGAGGGTGCTAGAATGGCCATCCCCTTTGGAAGTAATGGGGACAGTTCTCTTCTGAGAGCTGTGGGGCAGTGCAGTTTATTTTTTGAAGTTAGAGTAGGTGTTGAACTTTTGGCTTTCATTGTTTTGGGGTCCTACCCTTAGACTCTAGTATCACTTGCCTGAAGTTCCTGGGCAAGGTCGTGGATCTGCCCTTCTAGTCCACTAATTGGCTGGCTGGGTTTGTAGCCTGGGTTGTTTTTGGAATTTCAAATATTTTTCTTGGTAAATCGTTTTTTTCTGATGAGTCAGGCTATGGGTCGGGCGACCCATGGAAAACTTCGTTTTCCAACAGGTCTTTTTTTTTTCTTCGCAATTTTTGCCGAAAAAAAAGAAACCACCCCAACCCTTCAAACATACTTTAGAACCCCAAACCCTCCCAACCCCCCAAAACATTCCCAAAGACCCTGATAGTCCAGCGGGTGTCCCGGGAGCGATCTCCCACTCTTGGGCCGTTGGCTGCCAGTAAACAAAATGGCGCCAGTGGCCCTTTGCTCTCACCATGTGACCAGGGCTATCGGTGCCATTGGTCGGCCCCAGTCACATGGAAGGAGCAATGGATAGCCCATGCCATTTTCTAAGATGGAGGCGGCCATCCATTGCTCCTACCATTTGACAGGGGCCAACCAATGGCACCGGTAGCCCCTGTCACATGGTAAGGATAAAGAGCCACCAGTGCCATTTTGTTTACTAGCAGCCGACGGCCCAAGAGCGTGAGATTGCTCCCGGGACCACCAGGGACCACCAGGGTCTTTAGGCAAGTTTTGGGGAGGTTGTAATTAACAAAATCTGAAGGGTTGGGTGGGTTTGGGGTTGTTTTTTTTAAATAAATGTGCCCCTCCCCCCTGCGCTAACCCAAACAATGAGTTTTCCCCAAAGTTTGAGGAAAATCCATCTTGGGATTCGGGTCCTCCAACCCATGCCAAATTGGACTATTTCTTTGAAATTTTCCAATTCAGCAAAAACGATTGCACATCCCTAGTAAGAAGCCTGAGGGGCTCCTGGATGTTACTTGGGGTGAGGGAATGGAGAACCCTATCCCTGGGGGCTCGGGATAGGGAAGACCTGTCCTGCTTTAACCTTCCAAGGAAGCAGAGGAATGATATTGACTTGCTGCAGTGCCTTCTGGTGTTTTGAATTAAGTTTTGGTGCTTTACCATATTTTGGAGCTTTACCATATTTTATAGCCTTTCATAGTTATTAGACCTTTGTTATGCTGCTACACTCCAATTCTTAGTTAAACTATTTTTAAGCTATTGTACTTTACAATAGACAATTTTGAGTTAGAAGTTCTGGAAGGAAGAGTTTTGCTGCCCCTTCTTCCTGCCCTGAGAAGGAACATCAAAAGCTGCATGTTCCAGGGGATCCCATTGTACATAACTTAATATATAATGACAATTCCACGTGGTTAAGTACCCAGCTTCAAATATATCAACTGACAGAAATGTATGCTCAATGCACAAAAATGTACTACAAGTAACCAAAATTACCAGTCTAGATATCATAAGAAGATGTGCCTTTTCTGTCACTGGCCCTCAAATCTGGAATACAATCCTGATAATCTGAGACAGATTACCAACCACAAAGAGTTTAAAAAAATATTGAAAACCTTTTTTTTCAGGAGTGCCTTTGACGCTATTACCAATTCTTAAATTTACTCTCCCCATGGCTCTAAGAAAATTTCCACTGTGATATCACCATTATTTTCCCGCAATAGCTTTTTCGTTATGTTCTTGGTTTGTCCCTATTCAAAAACTGTTTTTATTTTCATTTTAGTGCTTTTAGTTTTTATGTTTATGTTAATATTTTATTATTTTGTATGTAACTCAACTCTATAAACCTCTTTGACCACCTCTGGTTGAACAGCGGCATATAAATAATTTTAAATAAATAAATAAACAAATGAAAAAACAAATCCCTTTCCAACTGGGGGTTTGAAAAGAGTGAGTGAGATTGAGAAAGACAAAGATCTGTGAGTAAACACCAAATTGAGTTTCATCTGAGGGCCCCCACTTGGAGTCTTCACCTCTGGAAGGGGGAGGATTTGAACTCTCTGCACAGAGATGGTATTTTTATTCTTTTACCAGTTTTAGTAGGGGTTTTCCATCCAACCCAAAGATTTCCTGCCCATCTGGAAACTCCACTTAGCCAAGCCCTGGAGGGTGGATGATTTCCTAGCTTTGATAGCTGAGACACTTACACAGATAGAAGGAAAAGAACTGTAACAAAAGAAGAATACTGTGGGCTGAGGATTACATTATTTTGTGCCATAATTCTGGTTTTCCATCAGTAAAGACTATTTTTGGACAGTAAACCAGGTGCTCCAGTGGATACAAGAATGCCTCTCCCAGGGAAAAGAAAGTACAAAGAGTCTCCCCTATCACATCTGGGTCTCGAAAGGCTTTCTTTCCTTTTCCCCCCATCTACAAAGTATCCAGACCCTGGGGAAAGGGACAGTGACAGGGTGGTTCCAGCCTCAAAGAGACTTCAAATTCTTTTATGATCTCATCCATGTTCTAGCGGAAACCCAGGGATGGGGGCTACATAATCTGTAAACCGTTATGATGGCAAAACCGAATATATGGTATACAAAACATGTTAAATATAAAAAAAAATAATAATCAATATATTTTCCTCAAGAAATAGCACCAACAGCAAACTATGAGCAACATAGCTAATTTCCTTACCTTCTAGATGGTTATTAATTGAATTTACATTTAGATCTAGCCACTTGCTGCAATTAGAACTACTCATTCAAGAATGTGTTCCATTCTCACAGCACGCAGCTGATGTGCAATGCCAAATGTCTCTGTGCTGACATGCTAGCTGCATATCTAAACTCATGCCATAATTCTTCCATTCTTAGACAGTAGGGGCTATATCATATCAGCTCCTTGTAGGTAAGTACATGCTTACAAATTTTTATTTTGAAATGTTTAGAAACTTGACCATCATATTTACATGCTTAGTAAATCCAGTACCAAATTCATCCTGGTTATCTTGGACATTTTGTCTTCTTTTAATTCAATGAATTCCCATATACTATTGACTCAATTATCAAGGATCTCAGCCCAAGTGCTCAAATGCTTTGCCTCTTTTTTATCTGATTACCACCAATTAGGATTGCTTATTCTTCATCCACTTAGTATTCCATTGAAATTGGCATTCCATGGGGATTTTCTCTTTAGGCTGTTCAACATATATCCACACTGCTTGGGCCATTGTTTAAAATGCAACAAGAGCTGAATGTTAGTAACATGCTTGCATGAAATATTGAAAAAACACTGAGCAGGTTTGCTTCTGAGAATACTCCAACTTCATTGCAGTTTAAGGAATGGCTCATTAAGGATGTGCATTCGTTTTGAACGAATGCGCAATCCGCAACTAATAGGTCCCTATTCATTGCATTTGTGGGTCTGTGAAACGCATGGTGAAACGCCACGAATGCAACATATCATTACTTTCATTTTTTTGGTTTCTGCCACGGTGTTTTAGTGGCCGTTTGAAATAGAAGGCCATGTGAGAGTATCCACTAGGGGCGGATTGGCCTATCGGGGGATCGGGCTTCCCCGGTGGGCCAGACTAGCTGATCACGTGGCCTCCTCTGCTCCTGCTCACATATGAGGGTGCCGGGCCGAAGAAAAGAAGATTGGCACAGCCAGCCACTGCCGGAGAAATGAAGACCAGTGCAGCAAGCCGCCGGCGGAGAGGCTGAAGAAAAGAAGATCAGCGCAGCCAGACACTGCCGGAGAGCAGGCCGGCGGGGCCGAAGAAAAGAAGATTGGTGCAGCCAGTAACTGCCCGAGACCAGGCCGGCAGGGCCAAAGAAAAGAAGATGGGCGCTGCCAGCTGCCGCCGGAGAGCAGGCTGGTGGGGCCGAAGAAAAGAAGATTGGTGCAGCCAGCCGCCGCCCAAGACCAGGCTGGCGGGGCCGAAGAAAAGAAGATGGGCACTGTCAGCCGCCGCTGGAGAGCAGGCCAGCGGGGCCGAAGAAAAGAAGATCGGCGCTGCTAGCCGCCGCCGGAGATGAGCTGTTCAGCTGGGGGCCTTTGTATGTATATGTATTTGAGATTGGAATGGTGCTTCTGTGTGTGTGTATGTGGTGTGTATGTGAGAAAGGAATGGTGCTTCTGTGTGTGTGTGTGTGTGTGTGTGTATATGTGGTGTGTATGTGAGAAAGGAATGGTGCTTCTGTGTGTGTGTATATGTGGTGTGTATGTGAGAAAGGAATGGTGCTTCTGTGTGTGAGACAGGGAAGGTGCTTCATGTATGTGAGATAGGGAGGATGCTTCTCTATGTGTGTGGTGTATATGTGAGTCAGGGAGGGTGCTTGTGTGTGTCAATGTGTGTGTGCGAGAAAGAGATGGAGCATGTTTTTGACTGGCTTGTAGCTGTGAGAGAGGGCATGTGTGTGATTGAGCCTGTTTGTAAGTGAGATAGAATATGTGTGTGATTGAGAGCTTGTGTGTAAGTGAAATAGAGAGAGCATGTGTGTGATCGAAAGCCTGTGTTTAAGTAAGAGAGAGCGAGAGCATTGTGTGATTGAGAGAGACTGGCCAGAGAGGTGACGTGTGTATGTGTGAGAAAGACTGATCAGGGAGATTTATTTATTGTATTTATTTATTTTATTTATTTATTTAAGAACTTTTAATATACCGATGCTCGTGGGACACATCACACCGGTTTACAATTAACTCGTGAAAGGAGGAATTACAAAGAACGAGGAGCAGGGAGTGGGAGCAGGCGAGAAAAAAGGGGGAGAGGGAGCGGGAAGGAGAGAGAAAGAAAGAGTAAGAGGGCAGAAGTAATAGGAACAACCATAATAGCAAAGGGAACTTATTTACATCATATTTTTAAATTACATCAAAAGTGGCGGAGTACATCGGATACGGTATAACACATGAGCAGTTAAGGAGAAATATCAATCATAGAGCATCTGAGTGGTAGGGGGAGATGGACTAGGTTTGATTGGCATCAGGGTAGGCCTGCCTGAAAAGCCATGTCTTGATGCCTTTCTTGAAAGTGTGCAAGGATGGTTCAAGATGTAGATGGGTCGGGAGTGAGTTCCATAGGGTTGGGTCCACAATAGTAAAAGCTCTTTCTCTGGTTGTGGTAAGGCACGCAATTTTGAGGGGTGGAGTGTATAGAATGCCCGCAAGGGCGGATCTCACAGGGCGCTTAGAGGAATGGAAATGGGGCATTATCTTGAGCCAAGCGGACTTATTTTTGTGGAGTGCATTGTGAAGGATGGTGAGGGTTTTATATTGAGTACGGAAGGGGATGGGTAGCCAGTGCAGATCCTTTAGTATAGGTGTGATGTGTTCTCTCTTACGAGTGTTGGTTATGATTCTCGCCATGGCATTCTGTAGGATTTGCAGGGGTTTAATAGTGGAATATGGGAGGCCTATAAGCACAGAGTTGCAGTAGTCTAATTTAGAGAGGATGGTCGTTTGCATGACCAGGCGGAAATCCTGAGCATGGAGAAGGGGCTTAAGCTTTTGGAGGATGTGGAGTTTGTAGAAACCCCCCTTTAGTAAAGTCTTAATATGCGGTTTAAAGTTAAGGTGTTGGTCTATGGTGACTCCTAGGTCTCTTACAGAGGGCAGTGTGGAGTGGGTTGAGATGGATGGGGATGTGGGTTCTGGTTGATTAGTGATGATGAGGATTTCCATTTTTGCTGCATTAAGTGCTAAGTGGAGGTTGGATAATAGCAAGTTAATGGAGGCTGGGCAAGATTCCCAGAATTGCAGGGATTCTTTGAGGGTATTTTGAATGGGGATGAGAATTTGCACATCATACAAGAAGAAATTAAGGCCTAGGTCAGTGAGGAGGTGGCAGAGTGGCAGGAGATAGATATTGAAAAGGGTAGAGGGTAGGGAGGATCCTTGGGGAACGCCTTGCATGAGCGGAAAGTGGGAAGATTCAGTCTTGTCAATTTTTACTACATATTCTCTGCATGAGAGGTAGGAGGAGAACCATGAAAGTGCTGTGTCAGAGATGCCAATCTCTGCCAGCCGTGAAAGAAGGATTTGGTGGTTGACCATGTCAAATGCTGCTGAGATGACTGGTGTGTGTGTGTGTGTGTGTGTGTGTGAGAGAGAGAGAGAGAGAGAGACTGGTTGGGGAGATGATTGATGTGCGAGAGACAGAAACTGGTCCTGAAGGTATGTCTGGTGTGTGTGTGTGAGAGAGACAGAAGAGACTGGTTGTGGTCCCTAAGGAAGAGGACAGTGAGGACAGCTTCAGCAGCTACTGCTGCTTCTGGTGTGGCCTGCAAGGGAAAGGAGTAGGAGAACTGCTGGAGAGGGAAAGTAAAGGTGGCTTTTTAAGTTCATTTTTCTTGATTGACTACCATTTTAATTATTGGGTAGTATATGATGTGTCTGCTGTTTGAAATATTTTATTGGTGTTTGGTAAAGCTTTCAAAATTTGCATGAGTCTTTAATTATTGGATATTGTATTCATCAGCTGTTTTGAAATTATTTTATTAGTATGATTTTACTATTATGATTAATGGTTTATATATCTTGATTTTATTGATTGTTTCATGAGGAATGGATCTTTTTTGCACTGTATAGAGTCTGGCGTGATGCATTTTACAGTTCAGTTGTTGTCTGCATATTTCTATTTATACTTTTTGTGGCTTTATTCTGTATTTGGTGAGGGTTTGTGTTCTGCATGCAAAGAGTGAGATGAAGCATTCTTTTAATATGTGGTTTCTCTGTAGGGATCTGTCATAGCTTTAGCTTGGCCTGTTCTGTTTTCCTGATAGGAGGTGTATTGATATTTTAGATTCTGGTGTAATATTTGTAGTATTCTTTTTCATAGGTAGGGTTGTTATTCTTTGAGTGTTGGCAGATAGTACTGATTTGATACGGGAGGACCATGCCGAAATATATCACAATAGGTATGATGCCATATGAATTCCAAGATGCAAAGTTTTCTTGTTGGCATCACAACAGTGCATGAAATTATCACTATAACGTATATATTACTTTTACCTCAGAATGTCACTTTTCATGTAAAATATGTGTTAAATGCATAATTTAAAATTGTGTATGGGGAGGTGGGGGTAGGGTGCCAGGCTGTAAGGTTTGCCTAGGGTGCCTAATACCCTTGCACCGGCCCTGTGCACAGCAGCAACGCTCCCACCCAGGCATAGTTCATCATGTTTCAGGTCCTAGCACGCGTGTTAGACTCCTTGGTCTGTGTTTCAAGATGGGTCGGTGGACAATTTGCCCTGGTTGACAGTCACGCCGCATGCTGATCCTCTTCTTGTCTTGCCTCCTTGTCTTTCCCCTATCAACACCACAGCGACCTAACCACCTCTGCTCTGCCAGCCTGTGTTGCCCCTATCAAAACCACAGTGACCTGACTACCTCAGCTCTGCCAGCCTGTCTAGCTCCTATCAAAACCACAGGGTCCAGACTACCTCCGCTCTGCCATCCTGTCTTGCACCTATCAACTTTCTGCCACTCTGCCTTGCTGCCATACACCAGATGATTCTACTCCTTGTGGTGTTCTTGCCACTAAAATGGTTCATCAGTGTGTTGGTGCTAGTCTATCTGCTTGCTATGTTCCCCCTTCATTGTGCTGTAGGATGTTGATGCCACTTGCTTGCCACTTTGCCTATCGTGCTGCCTTCGAGGGCTCATGCAACTGTTATCGATGCTGTCTTTTGAAGCTGTGGTGTGTTTTTGACACTCTCACTGCTGCTTTGCACCTCTGTTAAAGCACTTTTGCCACTCCTGGTACCCCTTTGTCCTTTTACAGTGCCTTAGGCTAATCATGCCACTTTGGTGCCACTTTGCCACAGTCTAAGTACCTTGGAGCTCTTTTCTTGTTCTGATGATTGCTTCCCATAAGTTTCATCAGAATTGATAAGAAAACCCCAATTCTGCAGGCAAAAATAGGCTGCAAATACTTCCCCCATTGACTTTAATGGGAAAATGGAAAACGAATAAAATGAATCAAACAAATTGGTTTTTCCCCCTATGAAATGAATGCAACGAACTTGGGTCTTGGCGAAACAAATACGAATCAAAACAATTTTTTTCCTTCTGCACATCCCTATGGTCCATTTCCATTGCAAAACCGATCAGAAATTAAGGAATCTTATTAGAACCTGACCTCTCACTACAAACACAGGTTACATCTGTGACAAAATGTGTCTTTTCTAAGCTTCGTATATTATGAAAATTGAAGATGTAAGAGGAAAGACAGGGAGAGATGCCCTTATCATTTCTATAGATATAAGTGCAGCATTTGATGTGGTTAACCAGAGATATCTACTTCCAAGATTTCTTGAAACTGGGATCAGGGAGTCTGTACTTAAAATGGTTTGTATCTTATTTGTGTAAACACTCATTTCAGGTTTTTTGGAATCCTGATCTCTCTGAGGGCAAGTCTATTTCATGTGGTGTACCACACGGTTCAGTTTTGGCTCCCATTTTATTTAATAATTTTAGGTTGCTTCTTGCAATCTTGGTTCAGAGACTAGATTTTAGTTGTTTTATATATCCAGATGACGTTCAGGTGGCTGCCTACGATAATCCTAATTCTATGTAAGATCTTACTAAATTTTATTCTTTTTTGGACCAGATTGCACTTAACTGAACACAAATTGAAAGTTAGCCCTTGGAAATTTGAGGCTTTTATAGTTTCTTGAAAGAATTCCACTTTGTTGATTCCCCCTGTGATGGCCATGGTTGAAATTCTGGTCTGTGAAGTATTTTCTGTTTTGGATATAAAGCTTGACGGTGGTCTCATTATATCTAATCACATTTCATCACTGATTAGTTCTTCTTTTTAGTTTTTCATTCTATTAGAAGGTTGTGAACATTTTTATCAAAGCCCAATTTGTAGTTTCTTACTCATGCTTTCATTTTATATAGACTAGTCAGTAAGAGCCTTCTAGTGGGTCTTTCGGTGTTGTCTATTAGAAGACTTCAAGTGGTCCAAAACATGACAGCTAGAATTATATTTTGTTTGAAGAAACACACTCATCTAACTCCTTGTTTGATTGAATTACATTGGCTCCCTAACTGTTACAGTAAGGAAATGAATAACGCAGGTTCTGGAAAGATATTAAGATATGGCTTTTTAAACAGGCTTTTAGTGACTGTTCCCTTGTTGCATGAGGACATGTAATATCACTGGTGGGGCAAAGCTAATCTGATGTGGTCTCTAGTTTGGTTTGTAGTGTTTGACCCTGTTTGAGTGTTTTTCTGTTTCATTGTTTTTATTGTTTTATGTTTAATAATTGCTATTTTATTTACTTACTTTTTGTTATTGTGTTAGTTTATTTTCTCATTTTATGATATTTTTACGGATATTTTATTTGTATCTATGTATTTTTAATTTTGTAAACTGATTTTTTTCTGAAAATCAGTATAAGTCCATAAACTAAACTAAACTAAACTATTACAAGCATTGGTCTCAACTTCAGCAACTCCACATATATTGAACTATCAAACTCAGCACTATACCTACCCATTGCAGGTGATTCAAAATGTCAGATTTTAGTCAATATAGTGGCTGGTTGCATAGTCCGATTTCAAAATATAGCTGTGCCTTCATCTTGTCTTTCAGATATATGAATTACATGTCACCCCTGAGTCTAGCTGACAGGACTGTAGTATATTATTAATCTGATATTCACAAACCTTTTGTGTCCTGTTGTTTGCATAGTGCTTGAGTATTCCTTTGAGAAGATCACATCAATACTGAGAAAGTTTGTATCATTTAACTCTATTTCCTCAAATTTATGCAGCTTACTCATTATGTTTTGCATTTTAGTCAATAGACATACCCTCACAAATGATTGGGGCTCCCACATGACCTACATATTTTTTCATCTTCTAGACATTGTTCTTTTTCTCACTTTTTCTCACATGCATATTTGGTTGCAGGTGGGTTACCCTGCTTTTCCTTATTGCAGTAGCCACCCAATCTTTGCTGATGCTTATCTGTTGCATTAACACTGTCAACATGTCATTTCTGTTCCATAGTTCTCATCTGCAAGTCAGTAAGCTCTGCAGTATGACATATTTCAATAGCTATATTCAAATGTAAGCCTTGTTCTCTCAGATGGTGATGTAGGCAGTCATTAGCTATGACATGTACTGTTTTATATAGAATCAGTTCATCATGGAGTGCTAGCTGGTTAAAAATCTAAGACAGGAAACAGACAATAGTAGTAGTATAGTAAATGGTCAGTTTTCTGTTGCAATTGGTGGTACATGGGCCACTCCTGAGGACCGTTGCACTTACCTCCATCCTTGGGCACATGAACACTGCCACCTATACCACTCCCAAGAATGTGGTGAGATGCTCCCAATATGCAGCAGACACTGCTGTTCCAGTACTCTTTTCCCTCTGTCTCCTTAGGTAAACACAAGTGCATTACTCAGTAGGGATGTGCATTCGTTTCATTCATTTCATTTGTTTCCTATACAAGCATGTAATACAAAACGAATGAAACAAATGAAACGAATGCTCATCCCTACTACTCAGAGCTTTAAAGAGACTACAGCGAACAAGTCCCAAGACCCCTGAAGATAATGTCAGGTGTGTGGGCCTGCAAAAAGCCCAGGCCTGCTTGTAGTCTTTGCCTCAGTAACATGTTAACCTACTGCTAGTGGTGCAAGTTCCCAGCATCTTTGTTCCAAGTATCTTTGTTCCTAGTGACCTTTGTCTTCAGTCTTCACCTCCAGCCTCTGTGGACCTTGTATTTCATGAGCCCTTGTTGTTAATTCTTCAGTTCTTCAGTGTGCTTCTCCTACTTGTTCTACTCCTCGCCTGCCCATTTTGCCTATCCATCCCTCATGGTCCCTTTGGATGGATACTTGATATTGGCATTGGCCTGACTCTTGGACCTGCCTGATAGCCACTTACCTTTGACCATAGCCTGCCATTGGATATGCCTTACCTTCTGTTCCAACTCTGCTGCGTCCACAGATCTCATCACAAGCAGAGGCCCCCAAAGGCTCAACTGTAGGGGAACATGGGCTAGTAAAGGCAAAGCTCCAGTTGGGTCTCTGCCTCATCTGGGTCTGCCTGCTGACAGTGGGGATTGCAGGTAGCGTCAACTCTGCCTCAGCCCAAGGATCCACTCTCAGAACATTTTCTCAATGGAGGAAGGTCAACAGTGAAGTCCTTCAGGGATCTATAGTAGGACTGCTACTTTTTAATATATTTATAAATGATCAGGAAAAGGGAACAATGAATGAGATGATCAAATTTACATACAACATAGAACTTAGAATGTGAACCCTCTAGGGACAGGGATATACCTACAGTAACCTTAATGTAGTCTACTTTGAAGAACCTGAAAGGCAGAATATAAATCAAATAAATAAAAATAAAATAAAAATTTGTCTGCATTGTTAAGTCACAAGTGGATTGTGAAAAGTTGCAGGAGGACCTTACAAAACTGGGAGCCAGCATCAAAATGGCAGATGACATTTAATATGGACAAGTACAAAGTGTTGCACATAAGGAAAAGAAATCCAAACTGTAGTTAAACAATGTTAAGTTCTGGGTGTCATTGTGGACAATATGTTGAAATCCTTGGCTCAGTATGTATGAATAGTCAAAAAATCAAACAGAATGTTAGGCATTATTAGGAAAGGAATGAAGAATAAAATGGAAAATATCTTAATACCTCTGTATCGCTCCATGATATGACTGCATCTAGAGTACTGTGTGCATTTCTGATTGCCACACATGTTCAATGTCATTTCTAACTTTAGTTCTCTGTAAACCGACGCAATATGTACTATTACATGAACATCAGTATATAAAAGCCTTTAAAAAAATAAATAAGTAAATAAATAAATAAATAAATAAAAAAGGTATATTGGAATTGGAAAAGATCTACAGAAGGGTGACTAAAGTGACAAAGTGCATGGAACAATTCCTCTATGAGGAATGGCTAAAGAGGTTATGGCTCTTCAGATTAGAGAAGAGATGGCAGATAGTACAGCATACATACACTTTATATGGGACTGTATGCATTTGTGTGTGTGTGTGTGTGTGTGTCTTTGAGACAGAGTTCTCCATCCAATGAGTGAGGGTACAGTTACTGCTCTGCCTATCTACCATTCCCCAGATATAGCACTTTAGCAGTTTCTTCCTAACAGCCATGCCCATGATATACCAAATTAGAGAGCTTTCTGCTACTACTCTGCCTACTTATCATGCCCCTGATATACTACCATAGGGGTCTTATTGCCAGTCTGACTATGTTCCATGCTCCTGGTATACTACCTTGGGGGTCCTGCTGTTAATATTCCTATCTGCCATTTCTATGATGTACCAGCAATCCAGCATGGGAATTTTGATGTGTCCATGTTTTTGTCTGCTTGGATATCAACCTAGTTCTCCCACCATGTTTCTTTGTTCCTTATATGGAGGACTTTCATCCACAAAAAAAAAAAAAAATTGAAAAAAATTCAAGTTTATCTTTCACCCCCACCTGCTTTTTTGTGTTCCATCTTGTTATCAAGGCCATTTGACAATTTTGTGTTGTTTGTGATTCCTCAAATTGTGGGCTGGATTTACGCACGTCACTGGCCTTACACATGCTGGGCCTATTTTAAAAAGGCCTGGCGATGCACGTAAACCCCGAGACGTGTGTAAGTCCCAGGACTTTACTAAAGAGGTGGTCTGGGGGCAGGGTGTGGGTGGGACGGGGTGGTCTGGGGGTGGGGCAGGGGTGGGGCGGAGTGGGGTGAGAGGCTCCTGGCACAGCAGCCTTTAAAAATCTAACCCTGTATGCCTTGATGGTTTTGACAACCTTGTGCTGTTTGCAATTAACTTTGGGGTCAGCATTTATCTGCATGTATTAGCTTTAAAATCACCATATTTATATACAAGTAACAGATAAATTCATAACTGATTTAATGAACCATTTGCACTTTCACTGTGCCAGCCATGTGTGCATAGCACATTCATGGCTAAATCTTTAGAATCTGACAGAAACATATGATAGTCCACTGGTAGAATCAACCACATTCCTCCTATTGAGACAAGCATCTCCCACTCCAACTGTCTTCAAAGTTCTTTTCTAATCTGCTTCCCTTATGGTACTTCCTGACTCTTAGTCTTGCTCTGGCCATCCATAGCTTTGCACACTCACTGCACCACTCTTTGGGGTTTTTTTTTATAGCATTCTTCCTTCTGCCTCAGCTGTCAAGGTACACATTGGGGGGTAGGTTTCAGATACACTTCTTGTAGCATTGCAATTTTTCTACCATGTAAGTTTGTAATTGCCAGCACCACTGTTGCCAGTTCCACTTCAAACCATTCTTATTATCTGTGATTACTTCCTCCACTGCTCCAACTGGATTCCTGTTGCTTTCCAAAGCCTTTGCCCCTACAATACTTGCCAACTCCTAGTCTTGCCCTGGCTATCTGTTGCTCTGAATGTTTGCTGAACCATTTCTTTGACTTTTCATGTCACTCAAATTGCCTTTTTACCCCCTTGGTGCCTTTGGCTTTTGATGACAATCTTCTTCTTCCTCCCACCTCTTTGGAGTACACCTTGTTTTTATTTTGGCTATTCCTCTTGCTCTGTTGCTCTGCTTCTACCATTTTAGTTTTTAATTGCCAGCACCTACTGCTACCACAACCACTCCAAGCCAGTCTTGGTACCTTAGTGTGCTTCCTCCACTGCTCTAGCTGTCTTCTTGGTGCTTTCCAAATACTTTTCCCTATGGTACATGCCTACTCTTCCTATTTTTCTGGCTAGCCATTTCTTTGAATACTTGCTACACAACTCTTTGGGCTATTGATACCATTCTGCTTTCTGTCTCAGCCTTTCTACTCCAAGCCAGACTTGATACCTTAGGTTACATACTCTAAATCAATTTCCTCCTTGATACTTGCTGACTCTTGGTCTTGCCCTGGCCATCTGATGCTTTCACATGCTTTACCCACCCAGTTATTATTAAAAGTTTCATAGCCTCTTGGACAATTTCTTCAAATACCATTCCCTTATGGTTCTTGTGATTATTTGTCTTATATGGAATCACACAAATGGCAAGAGCTGCTTAAATGTAGCACCCAGAACCAAGAATGAACTCCTCCATGTTTACTGCTTCTGAGGTAATGGAGACAGTATTTTTAATAACTGCTTCAGAATAAGAATTGTGTCCTGGATTCCATGATTCAGAAGGATATTAAATAGCTAGTGGATAAAGAGCATTTGGTACCTCTAGTAAATAGCATCTTGGCCTCCAGTGAACACTAACTCCAGGCCCAAACAGCCAGCTCCTTCACCTTATGATCCTATACAAAAATGACATCAGGCCTCCTCCAGAGATTTCCTCTGGCATCTTCCTGCCTAGGGCTTTAAAATATTTTGCTGGTGTTCTTTGCCTCTCTTTTGGAGCCTTGGGATATTATTGCCTCTCTGGGTGGCTGCTTTGTGCTTGTCAAGACACTTTTGGTTGTACATATTACTCTTTCATTTGCTTTTATCCTCTATCACTGCTTTGAGGGCATCTGCTTCTTTTAGTGTTATGTTCACCTTTCATGATTCTTTGAGCTAATCATGCCACTATTTGGTACCACGTTGCCTCTCTCATACAGCCTTGGGGGATTCATGTCACTGTTGTTGATGCCCTTTGCCCCACTTATGCAGCCTTGGTGTGATCTGGACCCTCTTGCTGCTGTTCTGCACCAGTGATGTTGCTTTGTAGAACTCTTGCCACTGCTGCTACCTTTTTGCCTCATTGCAGTACCTTGACCTTCTCATGCCCCTTTTTCGTGTCATGTTGACATAGTGTTGATGTGTTGGCATGCCTTTATTCTTCTGAGATGTCCATCTACCATTTTTATTAGAAATGATTAGAAAATCCTAATTTGGAATCCCAAAATAATCTACATTGTTTCCACCATTGACTATAATGGTAAACAAATGTACAATAATATTCAGCAGGACCTTGACTCTGGTATTCATTATTTCCTCATTCTATTAGACATATCATCAGCTTTCAATACTCCAAATCATACTCTTTTGCTGGACTATCTGAAGTCACTAGGAATTTCCTCTATCATTCATTCCTGGTTTACCTACTTCCTTTCTAATCATTTTTTCCAAGTAGTCATTGGCGATTCTTTTTCTGAATCATACCACTTGAGCATGGGTGTTCCTCAGGGATCCTCCCTTTTCCCTACACTCTTCAATATTTACTTTGTTCCACTCTGCACAGATCTATATGATCTAGGTGTGCATTTAGTTTGTATGCAGATGACATACAGTTTTTTTATTTCCATTCTTCCAACAGTCACATCATCAATAAACACTCTTTAAGAAGAGAAGGCTGGGGTCCTGTTTCATGTCTCCAGTCTAAAGCCACATAGCTATGTCACACCTTCATTCAAATCTTTCTTCTCCTTGTTATTGCCTTCTTCTTCCCCATCTTGCTCTCCCTCTCTCTTTCCAACACCCCCAACTCTTGCTCTCTCATTACCCTCTCTTCCTCCAACTCTTGCACTTTCCTCTGGATGTCTCCTCTCACTCCCCCTATATTCCTGTACTTCCCCTTGCTTGTCCTTCTCTTCCCATCCTTGCTCTGCTCACTCTCTCACACACACACACTTTTTCTCCCTCCTATCATTGGCCTTCCTAGCACTCATTCTTGCTCTCTTCTCTCATTGACCCACCCCACCACCACCATTCTCTCTCTATTTTTCACAGCTTTAAAATCCCTCCCTCCTGCTTGGTACCTCACTCTCACATGTATACTTTTTCTACCCTCTCCTTTACTGTGATCCATGCAGGAATGGAGAGGAAGACAGTGTTGGATCACTTCTCATTGCTGATTGTTTAATTCTAATAGGACTAATCAGAGATGGGAGGTAAAGAATTAGCAGTAGAGTTGCCTCTTGCCTCAGACTCCATCCTAGTACCAGTCAACTATTCAACACTAACAGAGGATAGAGACCATTAAGATGAGAGGAAAGATGATTCACAGAGACCTGGAGAAAGGGCTCTGAAGCTGCAGTCTCCATGCCAAATCGAGAATGTTCCCTGATTTGCATATTATGATTCTGGCTGAAGATTGAGATATATAAAGGTACCAGGAGTTTGGTGTGGGGGGGGGGGGGGGGGAGCAGGAAGGGAAGGAAGTCCTTTGAGCTATCATACTGTGGAACCAGGGAGAGGTCAGTGGGGGGGGGGGGGGGGGGGGAGAAGCCTGTCCTGAACCAACTCTTCTGATTTGACTTTTAAAATTCACTTAGAGGGATTTGGAGGATGGGGATGCTTAGTCCAGTAGAGCCCATCATTACAGCTTGGGGGGGAGGGGCTGTCATTTGGGTCACTAGACCTGCAGGGTATTTTTTTTTATTTTAAATGAACATTGCAACTTATCTGGTTATATTCTTTTTCAATACAGCCGGTTAAGGCTAAAGTTATCTGGCCATACAAGGCTGGATAACTTTAAATCTGCTTCAGGGCTCATTTAGAATTAGCCAATTAGCATATTTGGCTAACACCTATTGATGTTAGCCAGATAAATTAATCTGCTAACGTGTTCCAGGCCTGGAATGCCTTGTAATGGCCATTATTTATTTGACTAATTTTTAGACGGAAAATTACTTGTCCAGCTAAAAGTTAGCTGCTTAAGTTCGGGTGATTTTGAAAACTTGTCATTTATCAGGACAGCTTGTGAGTCATCCAGCTAAATGTCTTTGATTATTGGCCTCTATACATCTGGTTAGGGGCTACACCACCAGAGCCTAATAGTGAGCATTATAGACTGGCTTCTCCTCCCTCATAATTTGAAAATCTATATTTGAGATGCTCCAAATAAACCTTTGAGTTTTTCAAAACTGCATGCATAGCCTTTAAATATATTTGTGAACATTAAAAACATTTGGGAAAATCCATATCTAGATGTGTTTGCCTATTGGAGGTCCAAACTTCTGTGGGTGAACCAAACTCTTATTACTACGTTGAGTGTTTGATAAAAAAAAAAAAAAGGTGATGTTTAATAAACAACTCTATGGATCTTGTTTTTTAGCTATTGAATTATGGCCACCTTCTTTGGAAATTCAGCTTATTTTTTTTCTCGGTGTGCTGTGCACATATGATCTATTGTGCTTCTTTGTGCTACAGTTTCTCCCCCACTTCTCTGTCTCTCTCTTCTCCTTCCCCCTTGACTATTCCTTTGACATGAGAAGAGAATCCAGTTTTTGCTTAGCCAAGAAGTAACTTGTGAGTTGGCTGTATCAATGGGGTGGTTTATATTAAAAACAAAGAAGAAACACGTGTGCTATGATCTTTATAAGAAACAGATCTTAGGGAAGCTGTTCCAGACAGATAGTCAGGGTGCATTTTGCCATTTAAACTGACAATGCTACAACAGGGATGTTGGAAAGAAAATGTGCCTGGGATTTTATGTATTTCCAGTTAAAGATCCTCAGCTGTTGAACGCAAACTTTGGGATTCCTCTGAGCATAAGAACACATGAACATAAGAAATGCCATACTGTGTCAGATCAACGGATCATCAAGACTAGCATCCAGTTTTCGACAGTGGCCAATCTTATTCAGAAGTACCTGGCAAGATCCTAAAGAATAGATCTGGTTTTTCTTGCTTGTAACCAAGGATAAGCATTTAAGCAGTAGCTTTCCCAAATCTACCTAGCTAATAATAGTTTATGACCTTTTCCTCCAGGAACTTGCCTAAACCCGTTTAAAATCCAGCAATACTAATTGCTTTCACTACCTACTCTGATGACAAATTCCATAGTTTCATTGTGATTACAGAGTGAAAAAATACTTTCTCAAATTTATTTTGAACGTGCTACCTAATCACTTCATGGATCATCTCCTTGTCCTACTACTGTTGGAAGGGTAAATAATTGTTCCTTCTTTACCCATTGCACTCCTCTCAAGATTTATAGACTCTAGCATATCTCCTATCAGCAGTCTCTTCTCCAGGCAGAAGAGCCCTAATCCATTTTGCCTATTCTCATATAGAAACCATTCTACCCCTTTATCATTTTGGTCTCTGTACATTTTTTAGTTCTGCTATATTATTTTTGAGATGGGGCTACCAGAAATGCACACAGTACTAAGGTGGCACCATGATCAGTACAGAGGCATTATGACATTTTCTGTTTTATTTTTCATTCCTTTCTTATCTTAATAATACTAAACATTGTTTGCTTTTTTAACAACTTCTGTACATACACACTGAGCTGAAAATTTCAAATAATGATTCCAAGATCCTAATATAATACCTAATATGGAATCCAGCATTGTGTATCTATAGCTTGGATTATTCTTCCCTAAATATATAACTTTGTGCTTGTCCACATTAAATTGCATCTGCCATTTAGATACACAATCCCCAGTTTTATAAAATCTTCTTGCAATTCCTCTTAATCATCTCATGATACAACAACTTTAAATTATTTTGTGCCATCTGCAAACTGAATCACTCCACTTTTCACTCTTCCAGATAATTTATAAATCAATTAAAAAGCATAGGTCACATTATAGGTTCCTGGGGCACTATCTTTCTCCATTGAGAGAAATGATAGTTCTTCCTACTCCCTATTTCCTATCCTTTAGCCAGTTACTAATCCACAATAGGATATTGCCTCTTTACCTATCACTTTTTAATTTCCTGATAATTCTCACTTGGGGACTTTATAAAATGCCTTCTGAAATTCCAGATACATTCCACATGTTTTTTAATTTCTTCAAAGTCAACTAATAGTCAAGACTTCATTTTGCTTAATAAATGTTGGCTCTGCCCATTAGTCTATGACGATACAAATGGTCAGTAATTTTGTCTTTCAGAATTTCTTCTACCATTTTGCTCGGCATCAACATCAGGCTTATCGGTCTGTAGTTTCCCAGATCATCTTTGGAGCTTTTTATTTAAATAAGCATTAAGTTGGTCTTCCTCCAACCCTCAGATATCATAGCCAACTTTAATGAGAAGTTAAAGATTACATGAAGTCTACAAATTCATTTTTTAGTTCTTTCAGACCTCTAGGGTGTATAGCATCTGGTCCCGTTGACGTATTACTCTTTACTTTGTCAATTTGCATTATTACATCTTCCTGCTTCATAGTGATTTGATTCAGTTTCTCTGAATCATCACCTTCAAAGAATGTTTCCAACATATTTATCCCCCAAACACCCTCCTGAGTAAAGACCAAAATAAACAATTTGTTTAGTTTTTCTGCTATTGCCTTATCATCTCTCTTACTCTTCGGGCATCTATTGGTAGAACCAACTTCCTCACAGGCTTCATACTCCAAATATATTTGAAAACATTTTTATGTTGAATTTTTGCCTCTCTGGCAAGCCTATTTTCTAATTCTTTTTTGGCCTGCTTAATTAATGTCTTACATCTAATTTTCCAGTGCGTATGCCCTTTCCTATTTTCTTTCTCTGAGGTCCTATGAGTACTATAGGATTCATATTGAGAAATCTGAAAGGAAAGGAAAGTGCTATTGTGCAGTAGTGTGCACTGTTATGTATCATTAATATTTACTTGATTAGTTAGTACTATAGATTTCTCATTTTTCAAAATACATATTGTATATTGCAAATAATATTTTGTAGATTCTGCAACCTACAGATTCACTACATCTATATAACAAGTCCTTGAGAAGAAGACTGGACAAGATGATGGATTCATAGAGGATTCTAGTGGGTCATTCTTTTATTTCTGTAAATTCTATACTTCTGCATTTGCAAACAACATAAGTCACTCCTATTCTCATTTACTTCAATTTCTTACTGGACTTGGAACTGTGACTACACTAGGAATAGCAACAGACAAACCAGTTACAATTTGATTTAGTTGATGGTTTGAATTAGGCAAACCAGAATCAGATTTTTCATATCAAGAGATCTTACACTTATCAATTTCATGTCAGGGAACACTTGACAGCTATTTTCCACTCAGTGAGACAGTTTTCAAGAAATAATTAATATCTGTATCGTACAATCCTCAGTGCTACATCACTGGCCCTGATAAACCCAATTGATGGGAAGCGCTCAAGAAGATTGCTTAAAAGGTAAGTTGTCATCCTACTGGTAAAATTCTTACTGTAGTTAGACATCAAAAATCATTCATTTTATTGATTTATTGCTACAGTGGAATAGTCAAGGTATGTTTCTGAAATCTACTGTATGTGGTATATTAAGGTTAATACATTATTAAAATACATTAAACACAGATTAAATTTTTATTTAGTTCACAAAAACGAGCCTTAACGTGTATATAAGGTATGTTGATGCTGAAATATCCCTAATTTACTTGTGCATTAGTACTCATGAAAGCCAACACAGAGTTAACAAGGATTGTTGTTATAAAAATATTAATGAACTAAGTTACGAGCAATGCATGGAAGTCAGTTCATTAATATTCATATTGGGTTAACATAAATTGCACAAGACAATGCAATCTGCATTTAATCCCTGGAAATAATAATAATAAAACAAAACAATATTATACCTTCCTGAAGTGTAATTATCATTTTGTGTTAGCCTTTGGGAACATATGCAAGAACTAATTTGGGTTGCAATGTCGCTTATCTCATCTCCCCAGGGCAGAATAAAGGTTCCACCCAGGCTGATCCCCCACCACCACAAACACTAAAGGCAGCCGCAGTGAGCTTTATTGTCCAGCTTCCCTGAATTCTGCAAATCCACCTACTCCCAACCAACAGTAGCAGCAGCTCCTGTGAGGCCGATTTCACCCCCAGATTCAGGAATTATGATGAGTTCAGGAGGCAGCACTCCTTTGTCCTGCCCCGAGGGTAGCAGCTGATGAAAAGACATCTGATGATCTCATGATCTATGAAAACATGCATGTACTTTTAGTCACAGGGGGGAGGTACATTTTCAATCCAGAAAATCTACCCTGATATGGCTTAGTTATCTTGGCAAATTCCACCAACTGCACACCAAATTCCTGCAGTAATAATGGAGGAGCATGTTCCTCATTTTGGGTGCTGTACTTCTGCTGCCACTGCCTTTTGCTGTGGTATATCTGCCAAAGGCTAAAAACTGGGTGAGACTAATAGTCAGTAAAAATGTAAGGGAACAGAGTTTGAAGAAACTATCCAAGGCAACATGAGAGAAGCAAAACAGCAGCAAGAGTGGCCAGAACACCCCAAGAGGGGCAAAGGCCACCAACAACAGTGGCATGAATCCGTCAAGGCAATATGGAATTGTCAAAGTGGCACGAGTGTGACATATTAGTTCATGAAGAGGGTAGCAAGCACCAAAAGCGGCAGAAAAATTCCCAAGGTAGATAAAGATCAAAGCAGCAGAAAGAGTGGCATGGAGACCCCCAAAGCACTATGAGAGGTGCAAAGCAGCCACCCATGGTGGCAAGAGCACCACAAAGCTTCAAAGGAGAGCCAAAAGGCACCAACCAAATTGGTACAAAACCCTAGGCAGGGAAAAGCCAGAGGACATCCCTAGAGGAGGCCTCATATCATTTCCATATGACATCATTAGGGAAGTGACTGATTGCTTATTCATGGACTTGGTTTACTCCTTTACTGAATGTAATATCAACCCTGTCTGTATCAACTGCCTCCTCTACTTCCTCACTGGAGGCTGATGCTATTGACTGCAGGCCCAAACTTCTCTTCAAACACTAGCTGTTCAATATTCTGTAGTTCAGGGAATCCAGACACAATTCTTTTTCTGAATCAATGTTTGCAAATTCTGCCTCCAGTTCCAGAGAAGCAGTAATAATGGAGGAGCATGTTCCTCATTTTGGGTGCTGTACTTCTGCTGCCACTGCCTTTTGCTGTGGTATATCTGCCAAAGGCTAAAAACTGGGTGAGACTAATAGTAAAAATATAAGGGAACAGAGTTTGAAGAAAAAGTCCAAGAAGGCCTGAAACTTAAAGGTAACTAAGTAAGTTCTGTGTAAAGCAATGGTCTGCCACAGCAAGACCAAGAGTTAAGAACATAAGAATATAAGAACATAAGAACATGCCATACTGGGTCAGACCAAGGGTCCATCAAGCCCAGCATCCTGTTTCCAACAGAGGCCAAACCAGGCCATAAGAACCTGGCAAGTACCCAAAAACTAAGTCTATTCCATGTTACCATTGCTAGTAATACCAGTGGCTATTCTCTAAGTGAACTTAATAGCAGGTAATGGACTTCTCCTCCAAGAACTTATCCAATCCTTTTTTAAACACAGCTACACTAACTGCACTAACCACATCCTCTGGCAACAAATTCCAGAGTTTAATTGTAGGGATGTGCAGACCAAAAGTTTATGTTCATAAGTCCATAAGTCGAAAGGGGGGGTCATTTGCGGTCAATATGGACATATGGAGAATTCCATAAGTTGAGTCTATGTCCATATGTGCAAATAAAAATGTAAACCCCTCACCCTCCTTAATTCCCCCCCCCCCCCCCAAAGACTTACCAAAACTCCCTGGTGGTCCAGCGGGGTCAGGACGCCCTTTCTGAACTCCTTTGCAAGGAGCACGTGACGTCGGCGTCACGTCAGAGTGACGCGGCGTCACGTGATTCCCTGCGCGTTCGCTCCGGGACCCTCGTTCGACCCAAAAGGAACTTTTGGCCAGCTTGGGGGTGTCAGGAGGCCCCCCCCAAGCTGGCCAAAAGTTCCTTTTGGGTCGAACGAGGGTCCCGGAGCGAACCCGCGGGGAATCACGTGACGTCGGCGCCACGTCGGAGTGACGCGGCGTCACGTGATTCGAGCAGGGCTTTTAAAATCCGCCCGAATAAGTTTACTTTATATTTTATTGCTCTCCATCAAGCCTCGAACCAGGAAGGTTTAAAGGTAAATAAGAGAATATCAGTGAATTAAACAATTTGAGTATATATTTACTTCTGAGAAACTATGCCTCATACTAAATGGAAGGCCAAGGTTAGGGAAATGGTTACTTCCTCTCCCCTGCCTGAACCTTCCCAGGCTCAGATATCATCTTTTTTCACTGTTGCAACTGGAAAAGATCCGGTAGAGCATGGCGTTGAAGGAAATGGAGCAGAGCGGGCTCCTTCCCTCCAGGCAGAAATATCCTTGAGTCCTGGAGTCCCGAGCACTCTCCTCCACCTCAATTAATTAAACCTGGCTTTTTAAAAATTCAAGGACATTTAAAGAAGGAAGGAGAAAGGAACCAGACAGTATTAGGGGAAAAAGAAACTGGACTTTTAAAGTAATACTGGTATAATAATTGATAAGCCATTTGAAATAACAAATGGTTAAAGCCTTGGCATTGGCTATAGTTGACATGACTAAGGTAACTATGGAATCAAATAAAAGATTTCAAAATATTGAAAACTCTCTTGCTAAAACAGATGAAAAAATGGAAAATATGGAGAAAAGAATAATAAATTTGGAAGGATGGCAACAAAGATTCACGAGGGAGGAAATACTATATGATAAAAAGTTTGAAGAGATAGAGAATACTCAAAAGTATCTGAATCTTAGGATTTTCAACTTTCCCAAGCATGATTTAATAACACCTCAGGACATGTTCAAGGAGTATTTACAACAAATCCTAAATATGCCATTACAGGCGATGCCAGTTTTCTCCAAAATTTACTATAATCCAATAAAAGCAAAAATGGTCACACTGAGTAAAGAAGAAGAAAAATAATTGAATTTATCGGAAATAATAGAAGCAACTCCAGATACAATTATAACAACTAGGGTTACACTGCATGTTTCTTTCACTTTTGCTACAGATCGTGAAGCAGTTTTTCGCTTATTTATGAAAATCGATCAGCCCTATTCTATGGAGCCAAAGTCTGGATTTATCCAGATTTCTCAAGGTCGACGCAAGATAAAAGAAGGAAGTTCTTTCTTAGCATTTAGAATTGAAATTGAAAAACAAGGGGGAAAATGACCTTAAAATTTCCATATAAGTGTGAGGTGTTATGGCAAAATCAAAAGTATATATATATTTTGAGGTTTCACAATTGAAAATTTTTCTAGCTTCTCATCCTAAAGAAACTGTTAATCTGGAAGTCGAGGCAAGTTAAAAGAAGTATCAGTTGTGTCTCTTTTTTTTCAATTGTTGTAAGAGAAGTTAAAGGCTCTCTTTTTTCTAAATTGACCGCTTAGTTATTTGCTAGATTACCTTCATGGGATAGTACCTAAAAATGTTGAAATACAGGTATAAACAATTGTGGTTTGATAACATTTTTTCATGTATTATTAAGATCTGTGATTGTTTATAACAATCAGGCTGATACAGTAACCTATCCTTGGACGTGCATTTTCCCTTACCCCTTATTCAGTAAGGGGCGGAAACCGCGCATCCAACCTGCCGAACCTAATAGCGCCCTCAACATACAAATGCATGTTGATGGCCATATTAGGTATTCGTGCGTGATTCAGAAAGTAAAATGTGCAGCCAAGCCGCATATTTTACTTTCAGAAATTAGCGCCTACCCAAAGGTAGGCGTTAATTTCTTCTGGCACCAGGAAAGTGCACAGAAAAGCAGTAAAAACTGTTTTTCTGTGCACCCTCTGACTTAATATCATAGCGATATTAAGTTGGAGGTCCCGAAGAGTAAAAAAAAGTTAAAAAAATAAAAATAAAAATTGGAAGTCGGCCGATGGCTGTCGGGTCGAAAACCAGATGCTCAATTTTGCCGGTGTCCAGTTTCCGAGCCCTTTGCTGTCAGTGGGCTCAAGAACCAACGCTGGCAAAATTGAGCGTCAGCTGTCAAACCCGCTGACAGCCGCCGCTCCTGTCAAAAAAGAGGTGCTAGGGATGCGCTAGTGTCCCTAGCGCCTCCTTTTGCCCGTTTTTACCGTCAGGCCTAATTTAAATACTGAATCGCGTGCGAGTGGCCGGTGCGCGCGCCGGGAGAGCGGGATTTGCCCGCTCTCCCGCGGACTTTACTGAATTGGCCTGTAAATGATTGTATTTGAAAATGCATAAATAAAGAATAAAAAAAAATCAGTCAACAAATGCCTACACATATCCTGTTCTGGATAGGATTTCTCTGATCCTGTATTATTTCAGTATTCCCATATGGAAGAAACATCAGAAATATTTCAATTCTGGTTTCTAGGAGGACACTTTCAATTTCAGGCTTTACCCTTTGGGCTAGCAACTGAACCAAGAACATTCACCAAGGTGATGATAGTGTTAGCAGAGGCCTTACGCAGAGAGGGAAAAATGGTAATCCCTTATCTGGACGATTGGCATATGAGGGCCAAGTCCTTTCTGAAGAGCCAATAAGCTTCAACAGTAATCATCCAACTCTTGGAATGTTTAAAATGGGTGGTGAATTATGAGAAGAGCATCCTTTCACCCTCCCAGTCACTAGCATTCTGTGGAGCCCAATTCAAAACCATAGTTGGATAGGTAACTCTGATCCACAAGACAATCTTCAAATTGAAGTCTTGTGTTCAAACTTTCTGGGCATAGAAAGCACCCAAAGTGTGAGATTATCTTCAGCTTTTTGGGATTTATGACATCTACTCTGGATTTAATCCCATGGGCCAGTGAAACCAATTGCCCACTGCTCAGGGCCCCCCCCCCCCCACACACACATCTCACAGGTTTCACCTTCCCCTCCTTCGATATGCAAGGAGAAACCTGGACTAGTCGCTGGACTACATGACACTGCAAAAAGGAGAAGAAATAGAACCGCCTGAGTAGGTCATCATAACCTCAGTGTGAGGAGCGACTGGGGGTGAGCTCTTAATGCTATGGTGCATTTAACACAACTTCATAATCAAACCTACAAGACCTACACTGATAGCTGGTGAATGCACTCTGAAGCAGGACAGACTGGACCTTCACCTATGCCAGCTGCCTCCCTCGCAGTTTGAGTCCTTGGGTTCTGGAAGCCAGCAGGACATAGGTGGGTCCCTAGAGAAGTAGCAAGAGCAAGAATCCAAGGGCATGCCTGAATTAGGACAGACAGCAGACTGGAGATACCGGGAATAGGCCAAGGGTCAGGGCAGGTGACAAGCAAGCCTAGTCAAGTCTAAGGCAAGAGGTCAGGTCCAAGCGGCAGGCAAGCATAGTCAGGTCCAAGGCAAGAAGTCAGTATTAGGAGATCAGATGTCATCATGGGCAGTCACTCGGTCATCCTTGTATTTCTTTTCAAGATTGTACAGGCTAGGGATGTGCAGAGCAAAATTTTATGTTCATATTTTTTATGTCCGAAAGGGGGTCCCACTTGCGGCCAATATGGACATAAAAAAAATCCAATGAGTTGGGTATATGTACATATGTGCAAAAAAAAAATTTAAACCCCCTCACCCTCCTTAATCCCCCCCCCAGACTTACCACAACTCCCTGGTGATCGAGCGAGGAGTGAGGACGTCATTTCTGCAATCCTTGGCGAGAAGCATGTGACGTCGGTGGCACGTCGAGTGACGCGGCGTCACGTGATTCCCGGCGAGTTCGCGCCGGACGGCTCGTTCGGCCCAAAAAGAACTTTTGGCCAGCTTGGGGGGGTCAGGAGGCCCCCCCAAGCTGGCCAAAAGTTCTTTTTGGGCCGAACGAGCCGTCCGGCGCGAACTTGCCGGGAATCACGTGACGCCGGCGTCACTCGACATGCCGCCGACGTCACATGCTTCTCGCCAAGGATTGCAGAAATGGCGTCCTCACTCCTCGCTCGATCACCAGGGAGTTGTGGTAAGTCTGGGGGGGGGATTAAGGAGGGTGAGGGGGTTTAAATTTTTATTTTGGCTCAACAATCGCGATTTCCCACATATCGAACATATCTATGTTCGATATGTGGGAAATCCGATCGTTTATGTCGAATCAATTTTTTAAGTAAAAAAAAAATATGAGTTGCGTTTTACTAATGCGGTCAATCCGAATGCACACCCCTAGTACAGGCTAGATTTGAGAATTAAAGCACATTCTACCTTTGGGGTAGGGGTTCTTAAGTCAACCTTGTCTTCCTCTTGTCCAACCTTGGTGCAACTTAGATACCTCCCACTAGTTCAGATTGGTCTAGCAGGAAAAAAAGCAATGCAAAATGTGACCATAACTGTTAATTTTGTTTCCTTAAGTCCTGCTAGACCAATCCAGTCCCCCATCTTGGAACACAGGGATCGCTTCAAGTTACTCATCATTTTCTTCTTTCTCTCTTTTATCCATCTTTCCCCACCTCGGAGTGAGAGAGAGAGAGAGTGTGTGTGTGTGTGTGTGTGTAGCTGGGGGGAGAGATTGAGGTCTTGAGCTCCCTCTGTAGCTTAAAGAATAAAAAAACAAAGAAAGGCAATTTTTTTCTGGCCCAGATATGAATACAAAAGGGAATGAAGAGTATATCCCTCTGTAAATTCTTGAGATTATTTATTTCTTTATTTATTTATTTGCTTTTTTTATACCGACATTCGTTGGGGTACATCACAATGGTTTACATGTTGGCGTAGAGAAATAGTAGGATGAACATGTCCTACTGTTTTACATGGAGTGAAGGCACATCAACAGTTAATACAGTTACATTTTGCAGTGTTGAACATCAAGGAGAATTAATTCAAAAAGTTTGATGTGATGGTTTGATTAGATCAGCTCACCTGGGCAATATCTGTAGTTATTTACATGGGGAGGTTTGTACATGGGAGACTTATTGGGGTTTATTGGGTACTAGGGGTGTGCACTCGTTTTCGACATATTGGCAATCTGCAACTTATATGTCCCTATTCGTTGTATTCGTGGGGTCACGAAAGGTATAGTGAACCCCCACAAATACAACGTATCTAACGAATAAACCCCCCCACCCTCCTGACCCCCCCTCCCCCCAGGACTTACCAAATGTCCCTGGTGGTCCATCAGGGGTCCTGGAGTGATCTCCTGCACTCGGGCCGACGGCTGCCAGTATTCAAAATGGCGCCGATAGCCTTTGCCCTTACTATGTCACAGGGGCTACTGGTGCCATTGATCGGCCCCTGTCACATGGTAGGAGCACAAGATGGCGCCGGCCGTCCATTGCTCCTACCATGTGACAGGGGCCGATCAATGGCACCGGTAGCCCCTGTGACATAGTGAGGGCAAAGGCTATTGGCGCCATTTTGAATACTGGCAGTCAACAGCCCGGGTGCAGTAGATTGCACCAGGATCCTCACTGGACCACCAGGGACTTTTGGTAAGTCTTGGAGGGGTCAGGAGGTAGGGGGGTTGTAGTTAATTAAATTTAAAGGGTTGGGATTGGGGATTTTTTGGGAAACAAATACATACGTAACTAATGTAAGGATCGGGGTCCCCCGAGAACGGATGCAATGGATTTGGCTCCCCACAAATACGAATACCAAATGGGACGAATCCGTCCCTGCTGCACATCCTTATTGGGTACGCGGACATGTCTAGGGTAAAGTGGGATTGAGACGTTTCCATTTTTTATTGTGAGGTTGGGGTGGAGGGGGGGATTAGGCTTGAGGGAGGAAAGGATTTTTGGAATAGCCAGGTGTTTAGGTTTTTTTTGAAGGACTGTGTGGAAGTCTCCATTCTGAGTTGTTCAGAGAGAGTGTTCCATAGGGAAGGGCCTGCTATCGATATGGCGTGCACCGCGTTCTCTGGTTGCGATGAGGTGTGCTTGTTTTGCAGAGGGAATGTTTAGCAGTCAGGTGTTCTTTGATATAAGGTTTCTTTGGGTGTGATGGTGGTGGAGGGTGTCTTTTAGCCATTCTGTGTTTTCATTGTGTATTGATTTGTGTATTAGGGAGAGGGCTTTGTTTTGTATTCTGTGGGTTATTGGGAGCCAGTGAAGGTCTTTGAGGATTGATGTGATGTGGGCTGATCGATTGTTGTTTGCTAGGGATCTAGCTGCTGCATTTTTGAGTAGTTGCAGTGGTTTGAGGGTGGAGGAATGGAATCCGAGTAGGAGAGAGTTGCAGTAGTCCAGTTTGGAGAATTGGAGGGATAGAAGTACTGTCCTATAATCCTGGCTGAGGAGGACGGGTTTGATTTTCTTGAGAACTTGTAGCTTGAAGCAGCCGTCTTTTATTATTGCGGTGATGTGTTTTTTTAAGTTGCGCTCGGAATCCAATGTAACACCTAGGTCTTTTGCTTCGGTAATGCATCGGCTTGGTGGTAGGGGGATGTGGGAGTTTGGCTGTTCTTGTGCGGTGCTTGTTTGATATGTATAGTATTTTGGTTTTTGAGTGATTGAGCATGAGGGAAAGCTGTGTGAGGAGATTTTTTATTTGGGCTGAGAAAGTTTCCCATTGCAGTAGGGTATGTTGTAGGTTTTCTTTTATGGGGAGCAGTATCTGAACGTCATTGGCGTAGACGAAGTATTAGAGGTTTAGGCTGGACAGGAGTTTGCAGAGGGGGAGCATGTATATATTGAATAGGGTGGAGGATAGGGAGGATCCTTGTGGGATGCCATGGGGAAGTGGGAAGGGTTTCGATTCGCTGTTGTTTAGTCGGACTTTATATGATCTGTTAGTTAAGTAGGATTCCAACCATTTAATGGTTTTGTCACCAAGTCCAATTTCTGTTGACTGTGATAGTAGAGAGTTGTGGTTGATGGTTTTGAATGCGGCAGAGATGTCCAGTAGTATCAGGAGGTAGGAGTGTCCGGCATCAAGGCCTCTCAGGTCGGTATTTTACAAAGAATATGCAGATTCTGCTTCTGAAAATATTTGTGGGCATCCTTTCAAATCCCAGTTTGATGATGTCTCCACAGTTCACCCAGACCTCCACCAGTTAACTCTCCAGCATTTCACCCTGATCCTCCAGCACTTAATCCATACCTCCTGCCCAAAATCTATAAACCAAAGACAACAGCATTTTCAC
The DNA here is from genome assembly GCF_901001135.1 of Rhinatrema bivittatum. NCBI lineage: Eukaryota > Metazoa > Chordata > Amphibia > Gymnophiona > Rhinatrematidae > Rhinatrema > Rhinatrema bivittatum. The sequence goes on from NC_042616.1 coordinate 66,897,395, forward strand.
TTGAGTGACTTAGTTACCAGGTTAAAAGTGTATTAACAAGTGTGACAGTAAGTGCATGTATAGAACTTACAAAATATTTATTTGTGCACAGTCTTCCAAACCTTGCCCTGGAATTCCACTAAATCACTCCTATGCTCCTTTTCAAATTTCCTTGCAGGCTCTTGCAAAATGCTGCTTACACGCAACATGCTATTTATGTGCTTAACTTCCTATCTGCAAACATTTTGAAAATTTACCCTAGATTGAAAAAGAACCAGTGCTAACATTGTTACTCCATTGCATTAGGGCAAATAGAGAGACAGGGTGATTAAGTGGTTGATCCACTCAGGCTTTTCTCCTATTTTCTGTATAAGGGGAAGAAAAGCTTAGTATATCATGTCCTAAATGATCTGTTTGAGTAAAGGGTGTCAGTAGTAGAGCAAAATTTGAGTCCTTGGAGTTCTGTGGTCTCAGTTTTAACCATTATAGCATGCTTTCTTTAATGTGAGCAATTCAATATTACTTGGCTGTACATATAAGTCATTGATTTTAATACTTAACATTTCTATGTATGGATTTCAAAGCTTTATTGCTGCCTGAGTAACAAAGACATGCCACTGCAATTTGAAGCAATTGCATAGGGATGAAAATGTCAGAGGGAATCTATTTGAAATTGGGTTGTTATCCAGCTGGGTGACTCTTCGAAGTGAGAGATATGTGCATTAGGGCTTGGTAGATCTGCATGTGAGCGTGGGCAGAGCACTAGAAAGATTTATGATGGTTGTCTGGAACAGAAGCTTTCTTGGCAGGAAGCAGGGGTTGCATATGTTGAAGACAGTGCATTGCCCAGATGGTCACCAGTTCACATATTATGCTCAGGCTAACGACCTGCCTGCTGCTGGTACAGAAGATACCACTTATAACAGAAGAGTCCCTTATCTGACATGTATTATTTATATTTGGCTTTATATGTCCAGATACTGCATAAGAATCCAGACAGATAGCAATATAAAAGCAGAATACATTTTGTTATGAAATACAGTTTTATGCATAAGAACATGTTGTGTGGGACCCAGCCTCAGTACCTGCTCGTCCAAAATGCAGGCTGCTTTCCATGCAGTGAGGGGAAAGGACTTCCTCTTCGCTAGGGAGCCCTTCCAGTCTTTCCCTTACCCCCCTCCAATGTGAAAAGAGAGTTTTCACAAGATACTAGCATGATAGCAGGAGACATGGAAAAAGAGGGAGAGAATGACAAAGAAAAGGTGGTCTATGTTACACTCATAAAAAATAAATGAACCTCAAACGTTGGAGGTAAACAATTACGCCAAACAATCAACCACCGATGATAATAAAACAGAGGAAGAGACCTTCGTAGAGACATACCAGAGCAGAATCAAATTAGCATTGTAACTTTAAACTCAAAAGTCACCATACATGTTCTTAAGCTTTGACAAATATAATCATCGGTCTCAGAAAGTTCTAATAACCACTTTTTTTTTAAGAAAAAAAAAAGTAGTGTAAGTGATGAAACACACAAAACAAGTGCAATAAACAGGTCAATAGGGGTAACTTACCTTTCAATCAGACTCACTTGAAACACTGCATCAAAACATTCATATCATGCCTTTCTGGACACTATCTGATCCTCATATCCTAGACAACCACAGTCAGACAGGACTAGAACATTGTAAATAATTGCTTCCTCTGCTATACCTCTATTGCTTTTTCTTCTACTCCCAGTTTGAATTTCCCTGCTTTATTGTAACTTCATTGTTTTCTCTGCACCTGTTAAAGTTTCATTGTATACTCAATTTACACCACCTGTTGATTGTAAACCTGCATGATGTGACCCCTATCACGAATGCCGATATATAAAAACATCAAATAAATAAATAAATAAATGCCCAGACCGATGCGATTCACATTTCATATGTCTTCCTCAGGGGCAAGATACTATGTCTCAGAGTGTTAAAATTTCAGCGACAGCTAACTCAGATCTTCATTGCAGGGATCCAGTGACTCCCCTGCTCCGTTCACATGCAACCCATGTGCAATTCTCTGAGACCGATGATTATATTTGTCATAGATAATAAGAATGTATAGTGACTTTTGAGTTTAAAGAAAAGGTGGTGACAGAGAGCCACACTTAAGCACTTTTCAAAAAAATCTGCCTTTCCTTATTAGGGATGTGAATCGTTTTTTGACGATTTAAAACAATCGTCAGATATATTTTAAATCGTCAAAAATCATTAGAGCTGCGATACAATAGCAATTCCCCCGATTTATCGTCAAAAAATTGTAAATCGGGGGAGGGCGGGAAAACCGGCACACCAAAACAACCCTAAAACCCACCCCGAACCTTTAAAATAAATCCCCCACCCTCCCGAACCACCCCCCCAAAATGTTTTAAATTACCTGGGGTCCAGTGGGGGGGGGGGGGGGACCCGGCGCGATCTCCCGCTCTCTGGCCACGGCTGCGTTAATAGAAATGGCGCCGGTGGCCCTTTGCCCTTATCATATGACAGGGCAAAGGTAGCGCCGGCGCCATTTTGGTTCCTGGCTCCCGACGTCACGCGTGCAGAAGATCGCTCCCGGACCCCCGCTGGACCCCCAGGGACTTTTGGCCAGCTTGGGGGGGCCTCCTGACCCCAAGACTTGCCAAAAGTCCAGCGGGGGTCCGGGAGCGACCTCCTGCACGCGGGCCATATTGCCAATATTCAAAATTGCGCCGGCGCTACCTTTGCCCTCACTATGTCATACGGGCCGACGTCGCCCGTATGACCAGAAAAGTAAGATGGACATTGAAATGCTAAGAGAAATTAGGGAAGGTATCCAAACTAGTAGTGCAGTAATAATGGGAGATTTGAATTACCCCATTATTGACTGGGTAAGTGAAACATCAGGGCATGCTAGAGAGATAAAGCTCCTGGATGGAATAAAAGACAATTTTATGGAGCAATTGGTTCAGGAAATGACGAGAGAGGGAATAATTTTAGATCTAATTCTCAGTGGAGCACAGGATTTGGTGAGAGACGTAACGGTGGTGGGGCTGCTTGGCAATAGTGATCATAATATGATCAAATTTGAATTAATGACTGGAAGGGGGACAATATGTAAATCCATTGCTCTATCACTAAACTTTCAAAAGGTGCAGCTACAAAGCTAAAAAGTGTGCCAAAGACATGGACAATGTTAATAAAATACCATCCTAGAAGCACAGACCATATGTATTCTATGCATTAAGGGGTAGATTTTCAAATACCGCGAATAGGCGTACTTTTGTTGGCGCTCCAGGCGCAAACAAAAGTATGCTGGATTTTAGTAGATACGCGCGGAGCCGTGCGTATCCGTTAAAATCCGGGATCGGCGTGCGCAAGGCTATCGATTTTGTATAGCCGGTGCGCGCCGAGCCGCACAGCCTACCCCCGTTCCCTCCGAGGCCGCTCCGAAATCGGAGCGGCCTCGGAGGGAATCCTCTAACGCCCTCCCCTCACCTTCCCCTCCCTTCCTCTACCTAACCCACCCGCCCGGCCCTGTCTAAACCCCATCCTTACCTTTGTCGGGGGATTTACGCCTCCCGGAGGGAGAAGTAAATCCCTGCACGCCAGCGGGCCGCTAGCGCGCGGGACGCGACCTGGGGCGGGTCCGGAGGGCGCGGCCACGCCCCCAGACCGCCCCGGGCCGTAGCCACGCCCCCGAGCCCACCTCCGGAACGCTCCCGACACGCCCCAAAAACGCCGCTGCGCTCGGTCCCGCCCCCGACACGCCCCCCTCCGAAAACCCCGGGACTTACGCGAGTCCCGGGGCTCTGCAAGCGCCGGTAGGCCTATGTAAAATAGGCTCACCGGCGCGCAGGGCCCTGCTCGCCTAAATCCGCCCGGTTTTGGGCAGATTTAGGTGAGCAGGGCTCTGAAAATCCGCCCCTAAGAAAGGTGGAAGGAAGGCCAAACAATTACTGGCATGGTTAAAAGGTGAGGTGAAAGAGGCTATTTTTGCCAAAATATCTTCATTCAAAAATTGGAAGAAGGATCCATCAGTAAAAAATAGGTTAAAGCATAAGCAGTGGCAAGTTAAATGTAAGACATTGATAAGACAGGCTAAAAAAAATTTTGAAAAAAAGTTGGCCATAGAAGCAAAAACTCACAATAAAAACTTTAAATCTTTCTGAAGCAGAAAGCCAGCAAGGTAGTTGTTTGGACCTTTGGGTGATCAAGGGGTTAACATTGCAGAAAGATTAAATGATTTCTTTGCTTCAGTGTTTACTGAAGAGCATATTGGAGAGATACCCATTCCAGAGAAGGTTTTCATGGGTAATGATTCAGATCAACTGAACCAAATCACAGTGTACTGGAAGGTGTGGTAGGCCTGACTGACAAACTGAAGAGTAGTAAATCACCTGGACTAGATGGTATATATCCCAGGGTTCTGAAATAACTAAAAAAATAAAATTTCAGACCTTTTAGTAAAATTTTGTAACCTATCATTAAAATCATCCAATGTTCCTGAAGATTGGAAGATGGCCAATGTAATCCCTATATTTAAAAAGGGATCCAAGGGTGATCCAGGAAACTAAAGACCGGTGAGCCTGACTTCAGTGCCAGGAAAAATCATGGAAATTGTCATAAAGAATAAAATCACAAAACATTTAGGTAGACATGGTTTGATGGGACACATCCATCATGGATTTACCCAAGGGAAGTCATGCTTCACAAATCTATATTTTTTTGAAGGGGTGAATAAACATATTGACAAAGGTGAATTGGTAGATGTGGTATATTTGGATTTTTAGAAGGCGTTCAACAAAATCCCGCACGAAAGGCTTCTAAGAAAACTAAAAAGTCATGGGATAGATTGTGATGAATTGCAGGAGGACCTTGCAAGACTGGAAGATTAGACTTCCAAATGACAGATGCAATTTAAAATGGACAAGTGCAAAGTGATGTATATAGGGAAAAATAACCCTTGCTGTAGTTACACAATGTTACGGTCTATCTTAGGAGTTACTACCCAGAAAAGAGATCTAGGTGTCATAATGGATAATACAATGAAATTGTCAGCCCAGTGTGCTGTGGTGATCAAAAAAGCAAACAGAATGTTAGGAATTATTAAGAAGGGAATGGAAAATAAAACATAGGATGTCATAAGGCCTCTATATCTGTGTGCAATTCTGGTTACCACATCTCAAAAACGATATAGATGCACTGGAGAAAGTGAAGAGAAGGGTGACCAAAATGACAAGGAGCATGGAATGGCTGCCCAATGAAGAAAGGCTAAAGAAGTTAGGACTATTCAGTTTGGAGAAGAGTTGACTGAGGGGGGATATGATAGAAGTCTACAAATTCATGGAAGGACAAGTTAATGTAAATTAGTTATTTACTTTCTCAGATAATAGAAGGACCAGGGGGAACTCCATGAAGTTATCAAGTAGCTCATTTAAAATACATCAAAGAAAATTTGTTTTCATTCAGCGCATAATTGTTATGATTTTCATTTTAGATTTGATTTGATGTTTTATGAACAATAGTGATGTTTCTGTTTTTCCACTGTTGTACCCCATACAAATTCTAGCTTGTTGCGGTATCCAGTTCAGTTTTTATCTGCATTTATCTATTTACACTTCATGATCTCCTTGTTCTGTATTTGGTGAGGATCTATCTGTGTTCTGCATGTGTGCCTGAAGTGCGATATTTTGTTAGTTTGTAGTTTCTGTGCAAGGACTGTTAGCAGTCTGGCTTCCTTTGTTTTCCTAATAGGAGGTATATTTGTGTTTTAGGGCCTGACATAATATTTGCAGTGTTGTCTGTTCATATGCAGAGTTGTTTCTGTTTGATTGATGGTAGTTAGCTTTGGTTTGGTATGGGAGATTTACTAAATTATAATAGTCATTCAGTTTACTCATGGGTTTCTGAGGGCCAAGCATACACCTAGCATGCAGTATACTAGGCCTAATATCATGTGAGTTCCAAGTGTCTTTTTGCAGAGTTTGTCTGGTTGGCACCACAGTAAATATACATATATATCTACATATGCCACCAGCGCCCTCGAACTGGCAGCCCACCCACCACCTTTGGGCGCCCTGCGGCACTTCTCCATCGCCATGGGAACAGAAGAGAAGAAAGAAATATCACCTGAAACTGAAAAAGGAAAAAAAAAATAGAACTGCAATGTGAGGGAGAGATCTGATCGGAAGCCCCCCCCCCCCCCCCCCCCGAAGTCACCAGGGGCAGCTCCGACCGTTGAAATGCGCCCTGCCACCAATGCCCTCGAACTGGTAGCCCACCCACCACCTTTGGGCACCCTGCGGCACTTCTCCATTGCCATGGGAACAGAAGAGAAGAAAGAAATATCACCTGAAACTGAAAAAGGAAAAAAAAAACAGAACTGCAAAGGGGCGTGGCAAAGGGGCCCTCCCCTTTGTGCACCATTTAGTGCAACCTGTAGTGCAAATGCCAGTTAATACTTTTGCAATTGAATATCTCTTCTTTGTTTAATATACTTCCTGTTATCCCTTTTTGCTCAATTGTTAAAAATCCTGCATTTTGAGCTTTTGTAAACCGTTGTGATGGCTTTACCGAATGACGGTATATAAAACTCATTAAATAAATAAATAAATATTGTTGTCATATTTTTACCTCAGAAGACTGTACTTTGAATGTCCGTTTTCATGTAAAATCTATTATAAGTGCATACATTTTAATTGTGTGTGAGGAGGGTGAGGTTGGTGGAGAGGACCTGTGCAAGGCTGTGCCTATCGTGCTTTTCACCAGTTCTGGCTACACTAACTCCACATAGTAAAGTAGGATTCCTTGAAAGAATGAACTTCTAAGAGAGAGAGAAGATAGTTTGTGTGATCCCATTTTCTCTAATCCAAGACAATCTCAGGGTGACTATAAATCAAAAGATCTCAGATATAGAGAACAAGAGAGTTTTAAAAACCTTTTTAGTTTTAATTATTTGGTGTAATTTGATAATTCTGCTGTTTTTAAATATTTTATTGGTGTTATGGAAAATGTATGACATTTTTAAATTATTGGATGTTTTATTCATCAGATGTTTTTAAATATTTATTCTTTCATTAGTATAGCTTTGTTGTTATGATTCATGATTTACATTTATTTTGTTTGATGTTTTATGAGGAATGGTAATATTGCACTGTATACAGAGTTTGGCTTGTTGCCATTTCTAGTTCAGTTTTTCTCTACCCATTTCTATTTGTGCTTTGTGGCACAACATGATGAATCATTTTATGTGGGTGGAAAGCTCATTGATAGAGCGTTTGACTGTAGCTCGAGTGGCCTCTGCATTAAATCCAGGTGTACCCTGTCAGGTCATAGTTTCATCTGTTTATGCTAGTCCTGCAGAATGAAGAAGAATGTAATTTTCAGAGAATGGGGTGAGTAGATATACAAGGAAGAACCACAGATCATTGAGAAGTCAATGAATCATAACTGAAATCATCATAGTCATGTGCTTTTTTTAGTGTCTGGAGATCTGAAGGCAGCAAACCAATGTGACAAGGTAATAGCTAAAGCTAGAAGAATGCTCGGCTGGATAGAGAGAGGAATAACTGGGCAGCCCAGACACCCATGGTTCTATCCCACCCACACCCATCCTGGCCAAACACCGCAACATTACTCCCCTAACAGGGGAGTCTAACTCAGGCCCTGACTCCTGCCATCACTGAATATTCTCAACTACCAGGCAGGTACCAATATCTCTGATTGCTTCCTCCCAAGCGTAACTGAAGTGGGGAGGTCTTGCTCCCATGAGCCCCCAGACCAGCATTGGCGCACCGTACCACAAGGGACCGGGAAGGCTGCCACACAGCAGGCCCCACTAGAGCCCCTCTCAAATGTGCCTGACCATCGATTCATCAAAGCCCACTCCCCAGGCCTGGTATTCGTCATCCATGGCTAACTGCCGAGTGGTGGCCCCAAGACCCCCCTTCCTTACTGGCACTTCCCTGCTTCCTTTTAATGCCTCCAGTGTTACAATAGCCTTTTCTGGACTTGGTCACTGCCACCACAGGGATCTCGTCATGCGCAGGCCAGGAAGTATCCTTCTGCCCATGTAAGATGGGCTCCCCCCATACCAAACAGCTATGGCTCCTGCATCAAACCAATGAATATCCTCTGCATAGCCTTCATAAACAAATCATCTCCCATATTTGAGAAATGCACCCTCACCAGAGCATACAATTCCGGAAAATGTACATCCACCCATTCATGCTTCAAATGATAGCCACCCATGAGTTGAATGGCCTTGGCTACCTGCTGATTAAACTTGATACAGTATCTTCCCTGCCATCCAATTCCCAACATATTTTTCTGCTGGGGCATAAAATTTCAGCCAAGCAGAATCTTGAGGACTGCCACAATGAGGCAAGGTGGCTCAGGTCTTCCCTGATCCTGTTCAACCGAGCGAGGCCAGCGCTGTTCCCCAAATAATTGTTACCAAGGTGTATGATAATGAGACCAAGCAGAACTGAGTATCACTCCCTGCAAGCCCCCAGACAGGTGTCATGACCGTCATTGTCGGAGGGGCCCTGGGCAGCCCATCACACAGCAGACCCTACCAGAGCCCTTCTCAAACGTGTCTGGTCATCGATTCCCGGGTCTGACATTCATTGTCCAAGTGTTGTCCCCACTAGTACCCGACTTGGTGCAAGCACAGGGGAACCATCATCATGCCTAATATATGATGCAAAAGCTCTGGAAAACCATTGGCCCATCTACTGTATGACAGCCTGTGGGAGACTGGCAGTGGCAGTACTAGAAGCGGCTTCAAAGCCAAATGAGCTCGTGACAGAACACTCACTCTGAAGCCTGGCTTTTGCAAAAGTTTTCCTTGAAGACTACTGAAAACTGGTATCTGCCTGATGGGGATTTATCCTGGTGAAGTAAAAACAAACCATCCTCTTTTGGGCATAAGGCTAAGTGTAGAGTCACGGTCGCAACCAGACATGTTACTAGACTTTTGACTGCTGTTAACTTGATGAATTGACTGCATGCCCCTCGATCAGTCTTGGACTGTCACAATCCTAGGCATAGCGTGCCATTCGAGATGCCAACGTCCTTCCACAGCATGCCCCACAGCTGTGATGCACTCCACAATGGCGCTGCAAACTCACCAATGAACACGGTTCCCAGAAGAGCAAAGCCTCAAATTCGTCCACTGCTACCATGTGCTGGAAGCACCAAGGCAGTAACAGGAGGTCATGGGTCAAGGGTCTCCGCTTGTTGTTTTGAGGCAAGGACTCCCTGATTAGCCCAGCAACACCCTCTTGACCATAAAATACTGCTCTGCATGGTCTGTTTTCAACTTCAAGAAGAATGCCAGAGTGGCTAGGTGTGAACGAACCATGTTTCTGGATGGTCTCTGCTGTTTAGCATCTACTATGTTGATAATCAAAAGATCCTCTGGAACCCAGTGACTGGACCAACTGTTTGTAATGAGGTATGCCCCTACCTTTTTATGGCCCCCAATGTAATTACTCCATATGAATGGAGCAGGTGTTCTTCACAGCATCTTGTACGCCATCTGGTTCCGAAGGACCACGACCATCTCGGGTACCTCTCCGCCAATCAGCTCCACTTGTGGCACCAGCAACCCGAACAGGGACCACTTGCAGTGAGAGAGAATCCACCATCTCACTGCACATTCCAGGAACATGTCCCACTCATGCCACAATGTTCATGCACCAGCAGCACAACACAAATTCCCTCAGCAACTCTGATATCAGGAAGCACCTGGAAGTCTGCTCATTCATTGACTGGACCACCACTGCATTGTCATACTATGACACATCCCATTGACAACCAAGCACCCCATCCCAGATGTGAACAGCAACTGCAATAGGAAACAGCTCAAGAAATGTGATGTTCCTGGTGAGGCCCTCGCTTTCCTTTGAAATAAAAATGAAAGCCAATGTTTCCTGACACATCAAAGTATAGCTGAATGTCATCACTGCTAGGAAGCCATGCTGAAACACTGTTAAAATCCTTTAGGGACTTAAAACTAGGTCTTCTCTGATTGGCCTGCTTGACCACAAGCAGTGGTGGTCACAAACCAGACCCACTGTGGACCGGATTAGGTGGCGCAGGAAAATACTGCCCATGGGAATAACTTGCACGGAAAGGCCAGACTGTCCACAAGGGACCTCATGTGCTTCAGCGTGATTTTCTTGCTGTGCATCATAATAGACTCCAGATTGGTCAGTCTTGCTAGTTTGTCACATGGAAGTCTGGATTCTATTCGCATGGAATCAAGCTCGATCCCTAAGCAGTAAGTACCGTTGCCGGACCTTGAGACTTGTCCTCTGCCAAACCAACTTATGAAATGAGTCAAACAACTTAACACATGCAGGTGTACCTTCTCTTCCTATAAACAAGAAATCATCTAGATAGTGAAACAGTGACACTGGCCTAGATGCCCCTTTAGTTTGCCAATGTAGGAAGGCACTGAATGTTTCAAAGTAAGTGCTCAAAATTGAGCATCCCATTGTCTTAACAGAAAGTCCTCTCAAAATGGAAACTGAGCAGTGGAAAACTGTTCGGGTGCACCTAGGGTAGCCGAAAAGCAGACTCAATGTCCACCTTCACCCATGAGGGTGATCTGTCCACATGATTCTCATAAATACAATTCAGCATCAAAGGACGCTTACTGTACCGAGCAATTTTTCTAGGGAATATGGTCATTAATGGAAGGCCACACAGGATGAGATAGGTTATGTAGAAGCCTGTATTTTCAGGCTCCCTTTTTCTTTTTTTTGGGACCGCTGCCAGTGGGGACAACACAAGATTCTCCAATGGGGGCTCAGCGATAGGGCCGGCAATCTGCCACAGCTGAACCTCCTTTCTGAGTGTCTCCCTGACAATGCTGGCCAGACTGTGTGCCAAAGGGGCATCGATGACCACCCCAACGTACTGTCGCTGACCTGTGTAGGGAATAAGAACATCTCGGAAACCACACAGCAAAGTATTCACCTCCCACCCTATTAGGGTAACGTGCACGTAGGTACCAAAGAGCTCCCTAACCCAGACCCTGGGATAACGTTTGGTGAGTCTGGGCAAATTTACGCATGAGCATGACATATGCACATACGTTTATTTGCGCATTGGGAGGCCAATTCTGTAAATGCTCATTTCTGTGGGTAAAACACTGTTTTAACTGCAGAAGTCCCTTTGAAAATTGTTCTCTGCATGCCTGCATAATCTGAAGAATCTATGAAAAACAAAAAAAATGGGTCTATCTGCTGAAACAATATAACCAAGGAATCAGGCAGATTTCTCTGTCATTCATGCTGATGCTATCATAATACAGCCACTATAGGCTGTGTCCATCCATCCATCCCTCTATATTAGTAATGAATTGATCAGCTGTGATCTGACTTGAATGCAATTTTAAATTATTCTGTCCCAAGACCCGTATCAAACTTTCATGTGGCTTTCCATTCCAAACCAGCTTTAACTTGACTAGCATCAAAATTCTCTTTTTTTTTTTTTTTTTAAATCCGCTCAGATTTTTCAACTCATGTGGATTCTGTAATTTTTTTTTAACCATCTCCTTTTCAGCTGAGGAACGGCAGGAATTAGCTGAGTATAGCTACAGGGATTCCCTGCCCCATGCTGGACTATAGCAGCAGTTGGGTTTTGTTTTTTTTTTGCGGACTAGTGATCTGTGACTTATGAACCATGCTTTTTCTAGTTTGCAGAGCTGGGTTGAAAATAGAGTCAGCTGTGTGTCAGCTAAGATTTGTGTAAACTACGGCAAAAATGGCTCAGGAAAAGAAAATAAGTCACATCAGAACCTGGACAGCTGAAGCTTCACTAATAGATGAGATTCATGGCAATCAAAACTGGCTTACCCATCTGCAATATTTACTGTTCCACAGGATATGAGCTCAGTAACTAGCATTTAAAAGCTTTTATCTGAGCAACCATTATATAAAGTTCCAGGTAGCATTAAAAATCAAAGCTTTTATTTTTATTTTTAGATCTTAAAGCACTGCTTTGTGACTTAGCATAACATATCTGACCAATCAGATGAAAGCAATATCAGGATTGTTTTCATATCTTCAATGATAACAGTCAGTTCAATCCAAAAGAGCCTGAAATGTGTCCATTCCCTAACCCTGGGAATGTTTCTGCTCAGTCTGAGTAGACTTATGCATATACATGACATACTCATATATCGGGTAAGAAATTCTATAAAATGCCTCTCTTAGAGGGCAATTTTCAATAGACTTCCATGGGTAAAACAGTGTTTTATATGCAGATACTTCTTTTTACAAAATTGTCTGCCTGATATGCAGGTAAAATTATGCATGTTTACCCAGACTGAACAGAGGCATTACTAGTGGAGGGGTTGAGGAAAGTTTTGGATTTACATGAACACTTTTGAGTTTTCAAAGGTATGCATGCAAATAATCAAGAACATAGTCTGCATATATTTTAGTTGGTTTAAGTGTGTGCAGGTAGATTTGGTTAGAAAATTGTCAAAGCAAATTTATGAGCATTAGTTCACATTGAAACCTGGCATAATTTATACATGTATTTTTCCGGCTAATAGGGATGTGCAGAGTCAAAACATTTGGTTTGTTCATTTATTTCGTAGGCCACAGTTATTTACTAGGTTTGTTTCAAACAAAAAAATAAATGGTTTTATTTGTTCATTTGTTTACCATTATAGACATGGGAGAAGCAATGAAGGCTATTTTGGGTTTCCAAATTGGGATTTTCTAATCATTCCTAATGAAACTGGTAGGCAGGCAAAATTAGAAGGGTGACTGCATCAATACTATGTCAACATGGCACTAAAAGTGTCATTAACAGCCAAGGACCTGCAACAGGGCAAAACAGTACCAGCAGTGGCAAAAGGTTCTCCAAGGCACTGTGAAAGGGGCAAAAGAGCAGCAAGAGTATCTAGATTACTGCAAGGCCTCAGTCTTCAAGATACACCATGGGGGAGGGGGGGGGGCGGGTTGGCTACTCTTCTTGCTGTGTTGTTCTGCTCTTACCATTTCAGCTGTAATTGCTAGCACCACTGCTGCCACCATCATTCCAAGCCAGTCTTGCGATAATAGGGTGCTGGAGCAATGGAGAAAGCACCCTGAGGCTGAGGCAAGGGAAAAATGGTATCAAAAGCCTGAGGAGTGATGCAGCAAGTGTTCAAAGCAATGGATGGCCAGGGAAAGACCAAGAGTCAGCAAGTACCATAGGAGAAAGGGATATGAAACACACCAAGAAGACTGACGGAGCAATGGAGGAAGCACCCTAAGGTGGCAAGACTGGCTTGGAGCAGCAGCAGCAGAGGCAGTGGCACTGACAATTAAAAACAGCAGTGTAGAAGTGGAGCAATGAGCAAGAAAAGTAGTTGCTACACCCTTAAGATGTACCTCAATGGCTGAAGTGGGAGAAAGAAGAATGAGATCAAAAGCCCAAGGAGTGGTGCAATGAGCATGCAAAGTAATGAATGACCAGGGCAAGTTGGCAAGTACAGTAGTGGAAAGGGATTTAGACAGAACCACCAAGACAGACAGATTGTTGCGGTCTCCACCGCTTCCCCTCTTTTTGCTGAACTCAGGGCTCACCTCCGATGCCGGGAACGCTGTTTCCGCGGCTCTGCTGGGCCTGTGGGGCGTCCGCCATTACTGGGTCATCTCGCTGCTGCCACGCGCGCGCGAGGACGCGCATTATGGGGCGGATTTTAAAACGAGCGCGAATAGCCTACTTTTGTTTGCGCTCCAGGCGCAAACAAAAGTACGCTGGATTTTAGTAGATACACGCAGAGCCGCGCGTATCCGCTAAAATCCTGGATCGGCGCGCGCAAGGCTATCGATTTCGTATAGCCGGCGCGCGCCGAGCCGCGCAGCCTACCCCCGTTCCCTCCAAGGCCGCTCCGAAATCGGAGCGGCCTCGGAGGGAACTTTCCTTTGCCCTCCCCTCACCTTCCCCTCCCTTCCCCTACCTAACCCACCCGCCCGGCCCTGTCTAAACCACCCCCTTACCTTTGTCGGGGGATTTACGCCTCCCAGAGGGAGGCGTAAATCCCCGCGCGTCAGCGGGCCTGCTGTGCGCCGGGACGCGACCTGGGGGCGGATCCGGAGGGCGCGGCCACGCCCCCGGGCCGCCCCGGGCCGTAGCCACGCCCCCGGGCCCGCCCCTGGAACGCTCCCGACACGCCCCGAAAACGCCGCGCGGTTCGGGCCCGCCCCCGACACGCCCCCCGACACGCCCCCTCCGAAAACCCCGGGACTTACGCGAGTCCTGGGGCTCTGCGCGCGCCGGTAGGCCTATGTAAAATAGGCCTACCGGCGCGCAGGGCCCTGCTCGCGTAAATCCGCCCGGTTTTGGGCGGATTTACGCGAGCAGGGCTCTGAAAATCCACCCCTATGGACGTACGGTCACCGGAAGTCTGGCCCCGCCTGGGCTAACTACGCCACGCCCCAAGCCTGATTTAACCGGCGTTCATCTGCCTTCTCATTGCCTTGCAACGAGGGTCGCTACTGTTAGTAGTTCTTAGTTGCGTTTCTGCTGTTCTGCTTTCCCGGTTGACCTCAGCTCGTTCCTGACTCCACTTCTGCCTGCCACCTGCCATTGACCTCAGCTCGTTCCTGACTCCGCTTCTGCCTGCCGCCTGCCATTGACCTCAGCTTGCTCCTGACTCCGCTTCTGCCTGCCGCCTGCCACTGACCTCAGCTTGTGCCCGACTCCGCTCCTGCTTGCCGCCAGCCTCCGATCTTGGCCTGCACCTGAGACTGCTTCGACTGGCTGTCAGCCTGACTCGGGTTTGTCTTCCTTACTCTCTGCCCGGTCTGGCTCTGTGCACGCTACTGACCCCGGTCCTGCCTTCAGCAGGTCACAGCCTACGTTCCACTACAGACTCTGTTCCTGTTACCTGTCGGCTCCGCTCCGCGGCATACTACAGATCCCGGGCCTGCTCTCTACTGCTTGTTCAGCAGGCTACAGACTCTATCTACTGCCCCGCTCTCGCCGGGCCTTCCTGTTTCCTGCTGCTGGACTCTGTGGATTACTCTTGCCCAGGCCTTCTCTATAGAGACTGTTACTGTGCTCCTAAGTCCCAAGGTTCTAGGACCCTACGGGCTCCTCCTGGGGGGTTCCTGGTTCCCGGGTGAAGACCTGTGCCTGTGGCTCTTAAGTCCCAAGGTTCTAGGACCCTACGGGCTCCTCCTGGGGGGTTCCTGGTTCCCGGGTGAAGACCTGTGCCTGTGGCTCTTAAGTCCCAAGGTTCTAGGACCCTATGGGCTCCTCCTGGGGGGTTCCTGGTTCCCGGGTGAAGACCTGTGCCTGTGGCTCCGCCTCCCGAGCTACTCTAACCAGGGTAGTTCGGTTCAAGGGTTCACACCTGGACTGCAGCTTCCCGGACTGCAACACAGATTGAGAGATGCCTGCCCCAGTCTGAGATATAACTACATGGATGATCTTACTAGTAGCGTATGCTTCTGTCAAACAGTAAAGATTAAGTGGTACCTCAAGTAATATGAAAGGCCTGAGGAATGGTGCAGCAAGCATGCAAACCAACAGATGGCCAGGGCATGACCAAGAGTCAACAAATACAATAAGAGAAGGGGATTAAAAAAGAACAGTGGGGGATGTCTGCCTCAGTTGGAGCAATGTAGCTGATCCTAACATTGGACTAGCACAGTGATGGCTAACCTATGACACGCGTGTCAGAGGTGACACGCCGAGTCGTTTTGGCTGACACGCGCAGCGTTTCAAGGACTATCAGGAATTTTTTTTTTTTTATCGGCTGCGCCGAGCCTTTTCTTTTTCAGCTGCGCCGACCCTTTAAAATGTGTTTTTTAGTTTCCCCCTACCCTCCACCAATGCCCCCGGGCGCAGGGAGGCTCATGGGTCGCAGCGATGAGGCTCAAGACAAAGATCGCGTTCAAACGCGCTGATGCTCCTCCTTTCTGCCTGTGCGGCCCCGGAAGTAAACGTTGCCAGAGCCGCGTGGGCAGGAAGGAGGAAGAGAATCAGCGCGTGCAGAAGAGGAGGAGCCGCCGCGGGTCGCTGCGAATCCCAAGAAGAGGAAGAGGCCCGGTAGCAGGGCTGCCACGGCCCGAGAAGATCAGGGCCACTGCAGAGCCCAACCTGCGGCGACCCGCGAAGAGGAGGCCCAGAGGTGAGAGAGAGGCTGAGGGCCCGTAGAGTGCGTGTATGAGGTGAGTTGAGAGAGAGGACCTGAATGTTTGCAGAGACAGCATGTGAGAGCCTCTGTGTGTGTGTGTGTGTGAGAGAGAGAGAGAGAGAGAGCATGTGCCAGTGAGAGCCTGTGAGTATGAATGATTGTATGAGAGAGAGCATGTGCCAGTGAGAGCCTGTGTGTATGAATGATTGTATGAGAGAGAGCATGTGCCAGTGAGAGCCTGTGTATATGAATGATTGTATGAGAGAGAGCATGTGCCAGTGAGAGCCTGTGTGTATGAATGATTGTATGAGAGAGAGCATGTGCCAGTGAGAGCCTGTGTGTATGAACGATTGTGTGAGAGCCTGTGTGTGTGAGAAAGAGAAATGCATGTGAGAATGAGAACCTGACTGTGTGTTTGAGGGAAGAAGATGGAGAAAAAAGAAACAGAAAAAAAGACAATATAAAATGAATTGGCAAAAAAATAAGAAAGGGAAGGTGAAAAAAAAGCCTGTGACCAACCAATTAGAAAACTAAGATCAGACAGCAAAGGCAAAAAAAAAAAATTTACTTTTTAGTGATTGGCACATGTAATCTTTGGGAATGTTCAAGAATAGCACTTTCTCTACGGATCTCACAATGTACGAGATCAGCATGGAGAAAGTGGAAGCCCACGGGGCCTGCACAGAGGAGGCAGCAGAATGGACTTCAGTGTCAGTAGCAGCAATCGGCACCTCCGCAATAGCCACACGGCATCAGTGACAGTGGCAGCAGAGGAATGAGAGAGGTTCTGAGGTTGCTGGCAAAAGAAAGCGAGGGGGGGTCTGCCTTTAGTGTGTGAATGTGAATGAATGGGACTCTGCCTGGGGGTGTATGTGTGTGTGTGAATGCATGGGTGCCTGCCTGGAGGTCTGTGTGTGAGAATGAATGTGTGCATGCCTGGGAGATGGGGAGGGAGTGTTGTGAACATGAATGGGAGCCAATAAAAAATCAACTGACAGATGGTTTGTAACGCTTGCTTGGACTTGAAGTGTACAAAATACCAACCTTCAATTGAAGATTTAGCCAATGAAATTCAGCAACAAAAAAGTCACTAAGCAGGTAAGGTAAAGAATTATTTGTTTTTGCTTTATTAATAAATACAGTATATATATTAAAATTATAACTTTGTTATTGATTAAAGCTACAAATTTCACAAAATTATGGATTTTTCTAGAAGTGACACACCACCCGAGTTATGCTCGGTTTTTTTATGAATTTTGACACACTGAGCTCAAAAGGTTGGCCATCACTGGACTAGCATATGCATTTGTCAAACTGTAAAGATCGAGCCATGTGCTTTTTATGTACCTCTGGCCAGTATAGTAAAACTACAATGGTTCATTAAATCAGTTATGGTTCCATCTGTTACTAGTATAACTGTGCTGATTAAAGAGCTAATATATACTGAAGAGCAGTGACTGGTGAATTGCAAACACAAAATCATCAAAACTACCAAGGTGTACAGTCTTGGGAATCACAAAGAGCACAAATTTGTCCAAACCCTCAAAGTCTAGAATGTGGGTAATCAAAAACAGTACAAGATAATCAAAACTCAAGACATACAGTGTGATGAATAAAATGCAGAACAAAGTTTTGAAAACCCCCAATGCATATATGGGTAGATATTCAAAAGCCATTTAGAAGGATAACTGAAAGATTATCTGTCTAAATGGTCAAACCATGATTTTAAAAATCTTACCCAGCTAGAACATAAACATAAACAGCACAAGGTCATCAAAACTTCCAAGAGGTACTATGCAGGAAATAAAAAACAGCACAATGTTGTCAAAACCACAAGGTGTACAATGCAGGGAATCACAAACAGTACAAAGTTATCACCCCTCCAAGGCATATAGTATGATGAATTGCACATAGCACAAAGTCATTGAAACCCCCAGGACCAGAAGTGTGGTGAATCACAAACAGCACAAAGTTATTTAAATCCTCAAGGCTTATTGTGTGGTCTATTGCAAACAGCACAAATGTACCTGAACTCACAAGGCATGGCATGCAATCCATTATAAACAGCTCAAGATGTGTAAACTACCAAACAATGGAGTATGGTCTATAATAAATAGCACAAAAGTGTCTAAACCCCCAAATCTAAACCCTCAGGAATGGAGTTTGGTCCATAGCAAACAGCACAAATTTTCCATAACCATTAAAGCATTGAATACGACTAATCTAAAACAGCACAATGGACTACATATGTTGCGGCCAATGTCGCGGTCACATGACCGTTCCCTTACCTCCCTCCGGCTCCGCCGCTAAAGCGGCCCCGAGGCCTGCCATCTGGCTCCGGCCTACATTGCGGCGTCTCCACGAGGGAGACGCCGCCGATCGCTGCTGGCCCCGCCCCTAGGCCTCTCGCGCGCGCAGGGGGATCCCTTTTAAAGGGCCCCTGGCGCGAAAGGCTGAGTCCGCCCCCGGAATGACTTCAGACGCCAAGGGGGATTTAACTCGGCGTCTGATTCTCACTCACTGCCTTGCAACGCGGTCTAGTCCTTGGAGTTGAGAGTTGCCTGTTCCTGCATTCCTGATCCTGCCAGCCTGTTCCTGCGTTCCCGATCCTGCTAGCCTGTCCCGTGCCTTTTATTCCAGTCTGCTTGATTCTCGTGTTCCTGATCCTGGTCCGTCTCATCGTCTTCGACTTCTGCTGCCTGCCTTGATCCTGGTCCGTCCCATCGTTCACAAGTTCCGCTGCCTGCCCCGATCCTGGTTCGTCTCTTCAGTCCACTCTTATCCAGAGTCGTCCTCCTAAGTCCCAGCGGTCCGGGTCCCTACAGGCTCCTCCTGGGGGGATCACGGGCTTCCAGGGCGAAGACACCTAAGCCCCAGCAGCCTGGGCCTCCACAGCTCCACTGGAGGGGTCACGGGCTTCCAGGGTGAAGTTCCACCTTCGTCTGCTGCGGTTTGCCTTCCGACCATCTCTCTCCACATGGGACACCATCGCAGCCGGTCGGACCAAGGATCCACACCCAGACCCCAACAGTTTGCAAGGCCATGGATCCGGCAGACCTTGCAGGCCTCCAGGCCATACCTGGACTCACGCAGCGGCTCCAGCAGCAACAGCATTGCTTGGACGTCCTGGCAGCCACCGTGGAACGTTTGGCTACCAGACTGGACGCCGCGCCTCCAGAACCAATCAGGGAACAAGCGGCACCACTGGTAGTGACTATCCATGCTCCTACACAGCTCCTGGCACCGCCGTGGTTCTCTGGAGACCCGAAAGCATGTAGGGGTTTCATGAACCAATGCTTTGTCCGGTTCTCCTTGCTACCTGCACAGTTCCCCATGGACTCAGTCAAGGTGGCATACATCTTCTCCCTACTGGATGGTCGAGCATTAAACTGGGCGTCTCCCATGTGGAGAGGAACGATGCCACATTAAACAACTTTTCCACATTCGTGGAGAATTTCAAGCTGGCCTTCGACGAACCCACCCGCTAGCATCTGCTACATCAGAGCTGCTCCAGCTACGACAAGGAGCGTGTACTTTAGCCGACTATGCGCTGGAGTTCCGCACACTGGCTCTGGAGGTCGGGTGGCGAGACGATGCCCTCCGGGGAATTTTCCTAGAAGGTCTGGCACCAAGAATCAAGGACGAATTAGCCACCCCGGACCTTCCTGAGGACCTCAATGCTCTGATTGAGGTAGCCAGATGCATTGACCGTCGTCTGCTGCAGAGAGCCAAAGAGGGACGGCCTTCACGACGACTGGCCCCCCTGGCCCCCGTCTTCTCTCACCTTGAGGTACCCCGGGGGGTTCTTTGAAACTAAAGCCCTCATCGACTCCGGCGCAGGAGGAAATTTTATCCTCCAGTTTCTGTGCGTCAGCTCCAGATTCCCATGCAACCCCGCCGACCACCGTTGTGGATCACGTCGATCCAGGGCAGAGCACTACCCGGAACGATCTCGACCACCTCGGTGCCACTCACGCTCCAGACCGGGGTACTGCATACAGAGGAGATCTCCTTCCTCATTCTGGAGAAGGCAGTACATCTGGTGGTCCTCAGTTTAACCTGGCTTCAACAACACTCGCCCGTGATCCAATGGGACACTCTACAGATCACACAATGGGGTTCCCACTGTTTTCAAAACTGCATCAAGCCGTTTGAAAACCAGCAAATAACATTGGCACAGACTGAGAATCTACTCCCACCGCAGTATGAGGAGTTTATGGATGTTTTTTCGAAGGATAAAGCCGAACTCCTACCACAACACCGTCCTTTTGATTGCACAATCAAACTTTTACCTGGGATCACTCCACCCTGTGGGAGGGTATACCCCCTGTCACAACCAGAGACTCAGGCAATGTCGGAATACATCGCCGAGAATTTAGCCAAGGGATTCATCAGACCGTCCAAGTCCCCCGCGGGGGCAGGGTTCTTTTTCGTGGGGAAAAAGGACAGATCCCTAAGACCCTGTATTGATTACTGAGGGTTAAACTCCATCACTAAAAAGAATCGTTACCCTCTACCACTGATTCCCGAGTGTTCACCAAGTTGGATCTCAGAGGGGCTTACAACCTGGTCAGGATCCGTCCCAGGGATGAGTGGAAGACGGCATTCAACACCCGGGACGGACACTATGAGTACCTGGTCATGCCATTCAGGTTTTGTAACGCGCCCACCGTCTTCCAACATTTGATGAATGAGGTCCTTCGCGAGTTACTGTACACTTCCGTGATCGTATACCTGGACGACATCCTCATCTATTCCCGGAACATCTCTGCTCACCGCCAGCACGTCAAGCAAGTGCTTCAGATTCTCAGGGAGAACCACCTGTACGCAAAACTAGAAAAGTGCCTTTTCGAACAGGAGTCATTGCCGTTCCTGGGATATATTATCTCCGCGACGGGATTCCACATGGATCCAGAAAAGGTATCGGCTATCAAGAGGTGGCCGCACCCTGTGGGCCTAAAGGCCTTACAACGCTTCTTGGGGTTCGCCAACTTCTTTAGGCATTTTATACCTCAATACTCCCAGCTGGTCGCACCATTGATGGCCCTCACGAAGAGGGGTGTGGACGCCCGAGTTTGGTCTCGTGAGGTGTGTGAGGCATTTGAGAATATCAAAGAGGCCTTCCTGCTGGAGACATGCTTACGCCACCTGGACCCACAACAGCCCTTCTTCGTGGAGATAGATGCCTCTAATGTAGCCGTGGGGGCAGTCTTGTCCCAAACCTCTAGCACCGAACGCCTAATGCCATGCTCATACTTTTCCAAGAAATTCAGTCCTGCAGAGTGCAATTATGGGATAGGGGACAAGGAGTTGTTGGTGATTAAATTGGCGTTCGAGGAATGGAGGCAGTGGTGGAGGGGGCCAAGCACCCAATCACCGTCTACACCGATCACAAAAATTTGGAATTTCTCTGCCAAGCCCAACGACTCAACCCCCGGCAGGCCCACTGGTCCTTGTTTTTTAATTGATTCGACTTCACACTCAAATACCGTCCGGCATCCAAGAACGTATGGGCAGACGCACTGTCACGAAACTTCATTCTGGAGGAGAAGGAAGACCCACCTCAGTTCATTATTGACCCAGCCAAGATCAACCTGTCTAGTACCTCTGTCACCGCTCTAGAAAGAGTGGTGGTCCCTCGCCGAGACCGTAGGAAAGTCTTAGAGTGGGCTCACGACTCGCTCACAGGCGGCCACACTGGCAGAGAAAGAACTCTCGACTTACTTAACCGCTACTATTGGTGGCCCAAGGTGCGACAAGATGTGGGCACTTATTCCACAGAGGAGTTGGTACTACACGAAGAGGCGGCTCCTTGGGTTCCTCCATTGGAAGGTGAGTGAGTTGAAGTAAAGACCAGCCAGATCTTTGCCACTGGAAGCTCACAGTCCCCCCGGGTGGAGCCCGTAGGGACCCAGGCCGCTTGGACTTAGGTGGACCTTTGAGAGATGGAAGATTCATCAAACTGAAGCAAGGGTCAGCAGGATCTTCACCACTGGAAGTCCGCGGTCCCCCCAGGTGGAGCCCGTAGGAACCCAGGCCACTGGAACTTAGGTGAGCCCTTGAGAGATGGATTCGTCAAAGCCGGTCCGGGATCAGAAGCTGAGAGTCACCCACCGCCAGTCCGAGATCAGAAGCCAAAGAGTCGTCAATTACCAGTCTGAGGTCAAATGCCAGAGAATCGTCCAGGAGCAGGAACAAGAATACCTGAGGCACAGACAAACTTACGAAGTAAGTAGACTCATAGCCAAGTTGAGGAACCTGAAGAGGAAGTTCCAATATATACCTCTGTGTCCCTAACGTCATCTCTGGGGCTGGTTAGCTTCAATTGGTGCCTGGCCCTTTAAATGTAGCTAGGAGGCACGGCCACACACCTAGGGAGGCTCTGACCCAGAAGAGCAGCCTGTGACGGCATCCAGCAGTGTTGCGTCTCGCAGGAGGAGCTGGGGGCTGCTGTGGGAGACATCTCCTTTGTCGGCGGTGACCATGGGGGAGCCTGAGGCTTGCGGTGTGTGGCAGGGCCATCTCCCTGCAGGACTCCGGATGCCCGTGGAAGACGTGAGGGGGGCCGACTGCGGCTGTCCATGGCCGGTGTACCTAACAGTAGCCCCCCGCCCCCCCTTTTAGGGCACCTCCCCGGAGGTTTCGGTTTGGAAGGGTGAGCCGCATGGAACTGGGCGAGGAGGTCCCTGTCCAGGATATTGGAGATAGGTTCCCAGCTATTTTCTTCTGGCCCGAACCCTTCCCAAGCTAGCAGATATTCCTATCTTCTCCTGTGTTTCCTGACATCCAGGCCCTCCCGGACTTGATAGGTGGAGTCCTCCTCGGAGGAGAGAGGCTGTGGTTCAGGTGGCATACTGTTCGGCCATGTCAACACCAGAGGTTTCAAAAGTGACACGTGGAAGGTGTTGTGAATTTTAAGGGATGGAGGAAGTTGGAGTTGATAGGCCACTGTGCCTATGCGGCAAAGTATCGGAAAGGGGCCAATGAACCGAGGAGCAAGTCGCATCAAAGGTAGTTTCAGGCAGATGAACCATGTACTTAGCCATTTACTCTTTCGGATAATAGAAAGACTAGGGAGCACTCCATGAAGTTAGCATGTGGCACATTTAAAACTAATCAGAGAAAGTTCTTTTTTACTCAACGCACAATTAAACTCTGGAATTTGTTGCCAGAGGATGTGGTTAGTGCAGTTAGTATAGCTGTGTTTAAAAAAGGATTGGATAAGTTCTTGGAGGAGAAGTCCATTACCTGCTATTAATTAAGTTGACTTAGAAAATAGCCACTGCTATTACTAGCAACGGTAACATGGAATAGACTTAGTTTTTGGGTACTTGCCAGGTTCTTATGGCCTGGATTGGAAACAGGATGCTGGGCTTGATGGACCCTTGGTCTGACATTTCTTATGTTCTTATGAACCAGTGGCCAAAGGATGGTGTAGTTCAATATTAGATGCAAGAGATGAAGGTTCATTCTAAGGTGAGTCCTAGACTTCAGGAAAACCAAATGGGGGAGAAGCTCAAGAGTCATTAGATGGGAAAGTAGAAGGGCAGTGGACAAAACTAAAAGGAGATATCATAAGGGCAACTAAATCTTTTTGTTAGGAAAGTAAATAAAGGGAAGGGGAAAAAGAGATCTTTCTGGTTTTCTAAAGTAGCTGAAGATGTAAGGGAGAAAAAGTTAGCGTTCATAAACTACAAGAGATCGCAGAAAGAGGAGGACAAAGAAAAAATCTGGAAAAAAATTAAGAGAAGCTGGGAAAGTAGTCAAAATGCAAAACTTCAACTAATAGAAAGAACAGCAAATACAATAAAATGGGGGACAATACTTTTTTTTTTAGATACGATAATTTTAAAAGGAAGTGCAAAAGTGGCACAGTGAGACTTCACTGTGGAAGGCCCCGGAGCAGGACCACAGAAAACAGATACAAATAAGATTGTAAGTGCGATAAACCTCAATCAATGTTCAGAACAGTGTGCTTGCAAGGAACTAAAACTAAAGGAGATAAGGCGACGGGGCCGGATGGAAATCATCCAAGGGTACTAAGGGGATTTAGAGATGTCCTGGCAGCTCCACTGACAGACCTTTTCAATTCTATTTTAAAGTCTGCAGTTGTTCCAGAGGACTGAAAAAGGGCAATGTGGTTCCTATTCTTAAAAGTGGAAGTAAGGAGGAGGCTGGGAGGAACTACAGGCCAGTTAGTCTGACTTCAGTGGTGAGCAAACTAATGGAATTACTAGGGATGTGAATCGTTTTTCAATGATTAAAATTATCGTCCGATAATGTTTATATCGTCTTAAATCGTTATAGAACACGATACAATAGAAATTCTAACGATTTATCGTTAAAAATCGTTAAATTGTGTTAGTGCGCACTAACTCGAGTTAGTGCGCACTAACTCCCCGTTAGTGTGCACTAACTCGATTTAGTGCGCACTAACTGAAAATGATACAAATAAACACTTTCCAGGTCACTGAAGGTCAGTTAGGAATGAATATGTGTTCCTATTGGCTGGCTGCCCTCTTATCTATTGATGTTACCAAGGTTACCACTGAGGTGATGGTTGGGGGGATGGGAAATGGAACTGGAAACTAACGAACACCAACAGAAAATGAAACAAAGTGTTCACACTTCCCAGGTCAGTAAAGGTCACTTAGGAATGAATATGTATGTATGTATTCCTATTGGCTGGCTGTGCTCTTATCTATTGATGTTACCAATATGGTTGGGGGGATGTGAAATGGAAACAGTTGGAAGCTTGACAAAAAAAGTAATGTAATGATCAGCACTCACGTGACTAGAACTTGTTTGTTTATTATTTTTGTTAGCAGGCACCTGAAATGCTAGTGCATGTTGAATTTGCCAATCACTGTGCATTTTAGAAAGGTGGTCCTGGCTGGAACTGTACACAGTTCAAATATATGTAATTGATTGTTGGTAAGTGTATTTTTTAAGTAGCCACACTGGCACCAGTATGTTTACTTTTCCTCCTACTTAACTCACTAGCTCAGCTTTGTAAGAAGGGCTTCTCTGCTTGTGTGTTGTTTTTGTTTGGTGTGAGGAGAGCAGAAACATCAGATCTTTATTCAATCTACTACAGTCATCTCTTACAGTGCCCTATCCCTATTAATACCAGGAGTGTTGTGATCTTCCTGCACACAGTGCCCTAACCCTGATACCAGTCTGAGACAGCTCCCTCCCTGCATTACTAGTGAGAGGCTGGCTTCACAGACAGGGGGGAGCTGCCTGACCCTCACTCCTGACTTCCCCCATGTCCCAGCTAGTGAATGGTGTGTGGGTGAGGGGGGGGGGGGAGGATGGTGAAGTCTGAGACAGCTCCCTCCCTGCATTACTAGTGAGAGGCTGGCTTCACAGACAGGGGGGAGCTGCCTGACCCTCACACCTGACTTCCCCCATGTCCCAGCTAGTGAATGGTGTGTGGGTGAGGGGGGGGGGGGTGGATGGTGAAGTCTGAGACAGCTCCCTCCCTGCATTACTAGTGAGAGGCTGGCTTCACAGACAGGGGGGAGCTGCCTGACCCTCACTCCTGACTTCCCCCATGTCCCAGCTAGTGAATGGTGTGTGGGGGAGGGGGGGGGAGGATGGTGAAGTCTGAGACAGCTCCCTCCCTGCATTACTAGTGAGAGGCTGGCTTCACAGACAGGGGGGAGCTGCCTGACCCTCACTCCTGACTTCCCCCATGTCCCAGCTAGTGAATGGTGTGTGGGTGAGGGGGGGGGGGGGAGGATGGTGAAGTCTGAGACAGCTCCCTCCCTGCATTACTAGTGAGAGGCTGGCTTCACAGACAGGGGGGAGCTGCCTGACCCTCACTCCTGACTTCCCCCATGTCCCAGCTAGTGAATGGTGTGTGGGTGAGGGGGGGGGGGAGGATGGTGAAGTCTGAGACAGCTCCCTCCCTGCATTACCAGTGAGAGGCTGGCTTCGCAGACAGGGGGGAGCTGCCTGACCCTCACTCCTGACTTCCCCCATGTCCCAGCTAGTGAATGGTGTGTGGGTGAGGGGGGGGGGAGGATGGTGAAGTCTGAGACAGCTCCCTCCCTGCATTACTAGTGAGAGGCTGGCTTCACAGACAGGGGGGAGCTGCCTGACCCTCACTCCTGACTTCCCCCATGTCCCAGCTAGTGAATGGTGTGTGGGTGAGGGGGGGGGGAGGATGGTGAAGTCTGAGACAGCTCCCTCCCTGCATTACTAGTGAGAGGCTGGCTTCACAGACAGGGGGGAGCTGCCTGTCCCTCACTCCTGACTTCCCCCATGTCCCAGCTAGTGAATGGTGTGTGGGTGAGGGGGGGGGTGGATGGTGAAGTCTGAGACAGCTCCCTCCCTGCATTACTAGTGAGAGGCTGGCTTCACAGACAGGGGGGAGCTGCCTGACCCTCACTCCTGACTTCCCCCATGTCCCAGCTAGTGAATGGTGTGTGGGTAAGGGGGGGGGGAGGATGGTGAAGTCTGAGACAGCTCCCTCCCTGCATTACTAGTGAGAGGCTGGATTCACAGACAGGGGGGAGCTGCCTGACCCTCACTCCTCCGGGGTATTGTGATCTTCCTGCACACAGTGCCCTATCCCTGATACCAGGGGTGTTGTGATCTTCCTGCATGCAGTGCCCTATCCCTATTAATACCAGGAGTGTTGTGATCTTCCTGCATGCAGTGCCCTATCCCTATTAATACCAGGAGTGTTGTGATCTTCCTGCATGCAGTGCCCTATCCCTGATATCGGGATGTGTGCAAGAAGATCACAACACCCCCGGTATCAGGAATAGGGCACTGTGTGCAGGAAGATCACAACACCCCCAGTATCAGGAATAGGGCACTGTGTGCAGGAAGATCACAACACCCCTGGTATTAGGGATAGGGCACTGTGTGCAGGAAGATCACAACACTCCTGGTATTAATAGGGATAGGGCACTGTGTGCAGGAAGATCACAATACCCCTGGTATCAGGGTTAGGGCACAAGTTCTAGTCACATTGACTGATCACATTACTTGTTTTGTCAAGCTACCAACTGTTTCCATTTCCCATCCCCCATATACTGTCAGTAGGAAACTTGGTAACATGAATAAATAAGAGGGCAGCCAATAGGAATACATATTCATTCCTAAACTGACCTTAACTGACCTGAAAAGTGTCAAATTGTATCATTTTCAGTTAGTGCGCACTAACTCCCAGTTAGTGCGCACTAATCGGAAAAAAACGATTTTTAACGATTTTTTAACTAAAAAATCATGCCTAAGACGATTTTCTTGCCCTGCCACACGATTTCTATCGTTAAGACGATATGGAAAACGATTCACATCCCTAGGAATTACTGCTAAAACAGAGGATAGTGCACTTTTTGGAATCCAATGGATTGTAAGATCTGAGGCAGCATGGATTTACTAGAGGTAAATCTTATCAGATGAATCTGATCAATTCCTTTGATTGGGTGACCAGAGAGCTGGATCAAGGGAAAGCACTTGGATTTCAGCAAGGTCTTTAACATGGTTCTGCACAGAAGCCTGCACCTGTCAGCAATGTTCCTCTGCTGTCTGTATAGGGCAAACAAGTCAATCTATTAGGAAAAGAATAAATGGACATAAATCTGGCATTAGAAATGGCAACATTCAGAAACCAGTAGGAGAACATTTCAACCTTTCTGGACATTCTCTGTTTGACCTTAAGGTTGCCATACTCCTATAGAGAAACTTCAAAGGAGCACTCCAGCATGAAATTGCTGAAATGAAACGCATTAAAAAACTTCATCCTAGATCTGAACAGAGACAATGGCTTCATGACTCACTACAACTATCTATGAACTTAACTGTGGCAGATCTTTCTGTCTTTTCAAACGTACCTCAGTTGTATACTATAATGCTATTAACACTCTCTCTACAATACACCATGCCCTGCCTAATCCAA
This sequence comes from Rhinatrema bivittatum, assembly GCF_901001135.1. NCBI lineage: Eukaryota > Metazoa > Chordata > Amphibia > Gymnophiona > Rhinatrematidae > Rhinatrema > Rhinatrema bivittatum. The sequence continues at coordinate 66,925,440 of NC_042616.1, forward strand.
TGCCTTTGCTCTGTTCTGTATATATTTTACCCATCGCTTGTCCAGCACTTCATGCATCTGGCAAAGTGGACTCTGACCTTGAAAGCTCATGCTTTAATAAGTTGCTTAGTCTACAAGATGACACTCTACTCTTGTCATGTTTTTCTAAATATATTGTGTACTCTTGATATGGATCCTAAAGTGACTGGATAGGAAACTGGCTGAGTGGGAGGTGACAAAGCATAGTGGTAAATGGAGTTTTCTCTGAAGAGGGGGTAGTTGCTAGAAATGTGCTTCAGGGATCTGTCCTTGGACTGGTTTTTTCAACATTTTTGTGAGTGACATAATTTTATTTATTTTATTTATTTAGAGAATTTTATATACTGACAGCCATTTGCACATCGTATCGATTTACATATAACTTATAACTATTTGGCAATGCCTTTACATAGAACAGGAACAAAGCGTACAAAGACTAACAATATCAAGATAACCTGGATAACTGAGAAACTATTTACAGGATTCAATGGTATATCGTCCATAATTTGGTTAGAAAAGGAGTCCATAGAATGATTGAGTATCTGGGTAGGCATAAGAGTGTTACAGGATTTGCGATCGATCAAAATGGTAACAGAGGAGTGTTTCAGAGATAGTTTTAGCAGGGGGGGGGGAGGGAGGGACAGCATGAGAAGTCTAACTAATTGTAGACACAAGGGGAGGTAGTAGCATAAGGTAATAGGTAATGCAGAGCAAAGGTACTAGCCGCAGCTCTGTGGGTTGTCAGGCGGGTGGATATCGCATGAAGGGTAGGCCTGTAGGAACAGCCAGGTTTTTAGCTTTTTTTTTTAATTTAGGAGTGGAGGACTCGGTGCGTAAATCTGGGGGCATGGAGTTCCATAGGGTGGGGCCGGCCAGTGAAAACGCTCTATTCATTGTGGTAATTAGTTTGGTGGATTTGATAGAGGGGGTACAGAGAGTTCCTTGGAGGGCAGGACAAGTTGGTCTGGTGGAGGTGCGAGGAAGTAGAGGGGGGTTTATCCAGTCAGTGTTTTCATTGTTGATGCTTTTATGAATAAGGGAAAGAACTTTGAAAAGGATGCGAGATTGTATTGGCAACCAGTGGAGTTCGATGAGGGTAGGAGTAATGTGGTCACGTTTTCTGGTGTTAGTAAGGATGTGTGCTGAGGCATTCTGCAAGAGTTGTAATGGTCTGGTGTGAGTGGCAGGGAGGCCAAGGAGGAGTGAGTTACAGTAGTCTATTTTGGAAAATATAATAGACTGTAGTACTGTACGAAAATCAGTGAAGTATAGGAGAGGTCTGAGTTTCTTGATGGTTTGTAGTTTGAAGTAGCAGTCACTTAGGATAGATTTAATGAAGGGTAGGGATGTGCAGAGCAAAATTTTATGTTCATATTTCTTATGTCCGAAAGTGGGTCCCACTTGCGGCCAATATGGACATAAAAAAAATCTAATGAGTTGGGTATATGTACATATGTCGCCCATTAAAGTCAATGGGGGAAGGATTTCCAGCCTATTTTTGGCTGCAGAATTGTGGTTTTCTTATCAATTGGCCCAGGAGAGAGTTCCCTTTCCTTTGTGCAGGGAAGTACTCCCTGGAAAGGGTCCACCCCTAGAGTTGTGTGTACCCGGTGTTTACATTGGCATCCAGTGAATATCGTTGGCGTCTAGTGAATTCCGTTGGCGTCTAGTGAATTCAGACGGTACTTACGCACTTCAGCAGATGACAAAGGAATTGGAGGATCTCTCAGAAATAAGAATACGTGTGGGAATACAAGGTCTGGATGAACAGGCAGGCACAGCAATGGAGTTAAAACAGCAGTAGGAACACAAGGCCTGGATGAACAGGCACTTCATTCGAGGACAGAGGTCAATCCCAGCTAGGGACACAAGGCCTGCATGAACAGGCACAGGAACTAGGTTAAAACACTGGTAGCTCGCCAGCATCTTTCTGATGCATGCTAGAATATTGGCAGCGGTATGGGCATGGTCCGTCAGGTGGGTGTGCAGTAAAGCCCACCTCCACCCTCATGCTTGTTCAGGGAAGGACTCCCTGGAACGGGTCCACCCCTAGAGTTGTGTGTACCCGGTGTTTACATTGGCGTCCAGTGAATATCGTTGGCGTCTAGTGAATTCCGTTGGCGTCTAGTGAATTCAGACTGTACTTACGCACTTCAGCTGATGACAAAGGAATTGGAGCCTAGGATCTCTCACAAATAAGAATACGTGTGGGAACACAAGGCCTGGATGAACAGGTACATCATTCGAGGACAGAGGTCAATTCCAGCTAGGGACACAAGGCCTGCATGAACAGGCACAGCAACCAGGTTAAAACACTTGTGGGAACACAAGGCCTGGATGAACAGGCACAGCCACTGAGTTAAAACACCTGTGGGAACACAAGGCCCGGAAGAATGGGCACAGCAACTGAGTTAAAACACCTGTGGGAACACAAGGCCTGGATGAACACGGATACTCGGATAGTAATTATGTGTTTTTTTAATGTATTTATATTCTTATTCGAAAACGTTTCTAGCACGTCATACTTGATTACACTCAGGTACTGTAGGTATTTCCCTATCCCCAGAGGAACACAAGGCCTGGATGAACAGGCACCGCCACTGAGTTAAAACACCTGTGGGAACACAAGGCCTGGATGAACACGGATACTCGGATAGTAATTATGTGTTTTTTTAATGTATTTATATTCTTATTCGAAAACGTTTCTAGCACGTCAGACTTGATTACACTCAGGTACTGTAGGTATTTCCCTATCCCCAGAGGAACACAAGGCCTGGATGAACAGGCACCGCCACTGAGTTAAAACACCTGTGGGAACACAAGGCCTGGATGAACAGGCAGGCACAGCAATGGAGTTAAAACACCAGTAGGAACATGGATGAACACTGATACTCGGATAGTACAATTTTTTTTTATGGATTTATATTCTTTTTTTAAAAAGTTTATAGCACTTCATTTATTTTTATATTTATTTGTCATTTTTATATACTGACATTCTTGTATTCAATGCAAATCATACTTGCTTACACTCAGTTACTGTATGTATTTCCCTATCCCCAGAGGAACACAAGGCCTGCAGGAACGGGCACAGCAACGGAGTTAAAACACTTGTGGGAACACAAGGCCGGGATGAAGAGGCGCAGCAGTCGAGCACAGAGGTCGATCCCAGCTAGGGACACAAGGCCTGGATGAAGAGGCACATCATTCGAGGACAGAGTTCAATCACAGCTAGGGACACAAGCCGCGGAGGAAAAGACACTAACCAGGATCCTCCAAGCCCTCATTTTCTCCAAATTAGACTACTGCAACTCTACATTTCTTGGACTCCCTTCCTCATACACAAAACCACTCCAAATGGTTGAAAACGCAGCAGCCCGTCTACTAACAAACACTAGGAAAAGAGACCACATTTCCCCAGTCCTAAAAGACCTCCACTGGTTACCAATTCAGTTCAGAGTCATTTACAAATCCATCACCTTGATATACAAAATCTTTCACCAACACACCATAATCGACCTACAAATTCCTCTCCGTTTATACAAATGCACAAGACCGACCAGGGAAGCCTACAGAGGATGCCTCCTTGTTCCACCCTCCAAAACCACTTATCACAGCACCTTTAGAGATTGAGCCCTTTCCACAGCAGGTCCACCGTTATGGAACTCCATCCCCCCAGATCTCAGAAATGAACCTTGCCTCCTAACCTTTCGGAAAAGACTCAAGACATGGCTTTTCAGGCAAGCCTTCCCGAACTGCACCTAACACACACCATCAATAAATTCTCAGCTCAGAAGCTGTATATATTGGACGCCATATTTGTAATGTACTCTTGTATATTTTTATATTCTACACATGTATATAATTAACCTCCTCTATCCCTCTTTATTTCTTACACTCCCAGTTCATAGCCCCAGTTAATTGTAACTGCATCTCTTCACCACGTGTATTTATGTTATAGGTTGTTTTCTTTGCACCCCTGTTTTCTGTAAAGCGACATCATGTGAACGATTTCATGAATGCCGGTATAAAAAAACCTTAAATAAAATAAATAAGTAAGTACCGCAAGGGAAAGTTGAAAACAACTTTGAAGAGGGAGTTCAAGAGGGCGTGAAATTGTAAAGAGGTAAATGGGTGGGGTCCGTGCAGTCCGCCCGCAGGATTCAACCCGGCGGGTTCGGTCGGACCGGGGTTTCGGCGGATCCCCCACCCCCACCCCTTTCGCGGGGGGTGGGGGAGGGGCGGGGAACGCCTCCCGGACGGCCCCGGGCCCCGCAGGGCGCATTTCCTCCGCGGCGGTGCGCCGCGACCGGCAACGGGTCGGCTGGGAAGGCCCAGGGGGGGCAGGTGGCCCGCTGCTCTGGCGGCGCGTGTTATAGCCCCCCCTCCCGGCGTTTCCTCCTTCCCCTTTGGCAACTGTTAGCTTGTCTTAACCTCATTCACTACATCTATGCAGACGATGTTCAGATTCTTATTCCCATAACAGAATCTATTAACAAACTTGGCTATTCTTACAAGCCTTCCCTGATCCTTCAAACTTTCACTAGATAAGTACAGCTACTCAGCTTTGAATATGGAACTTCGCCCCTCCAATATTCTCCTCATTTAGCTACCCTACTTATGCACTTCAGAAAATGACAAAGGAATTGGAAGATCTCTCAGAAATAATAATACGTGTGGGAACACAAGGTCTGGATGAACAGGCAGGCACAGCAATGGACTTAAAACACCAGTAGGAACACTAGGCCTGGATGAAGAGGCACATCATTCTAGGACAGAGGTCAATCCCACCTATGGACACAAGCCGCGGAGGAAAAGAAACTAACCAGGATTCCCTCCGTAACGGCGAGTGAAGAGGGAAGAGCCCAGCGCCGAATCCCCGCTCGTCCGGCGGGCGCGGGAAATGTGGCGTACGGAAGATCGCCTCTCTGGCGCCGCTCGGGGGCCCAAGTCCTTCTCATCAAGCCTCAGCCCGCGGACGGTGTTAGGCCGGTAGCGGCCCCCGGCGCGCCGGGACCGGGTTTTCTCGTAGTCTGTTTGTTTGGGAATGCAGGCCAAAGTGGGTGGTAAACTCCATCTAAGGGTAAATACCGGCTCCGGCGCGTGTTATTGCCCCCCCCCCCCCCGGCAGCAGCTTCGCCGTTTCCCCGGCCGTTTCCTCCTTCCCCTTTGCCAACTGTTAACTAGTCTTAACCTCATTCACTACATCTATGCTGACGATGTTCAGATTCTTATTCCCATAACAGAATCTATTAACAAAGCCATCGCACTTTGGAACAACAGCTTACAAGCCATCACTAATCTCCTCAACAGTCAAAGCATGAGATCTTATTAAGAAACTGACATTATCCTCAACAAATTCTTACTCCTAGCAAAACCTCTACCAAGTAAGTACACAGGGGTCTGTATTTTCATACCCCAGTGCTTGCTGTTTGAATACCGCTCTTGCCGTACCGACCCGCAGGGACCACCTAGGGACACAAGCTGTGGAGGAAAATAAACTAACCAGGATTCCCTCAGTAACGGTGAGTGAAGAGGGAAGAGCCCAGCGCCGAATCCCCGCCTGTCCGGCGGGCGCGGGAAATGTGGCATACAGAAGACCGGCTCCCCAGCGCCGCTCGGGGGCCCAAGTCCTTCTGATGGAGGATCAGCCGGCGGACGGTGTTAGGCCGGTAGTGGCCCCCCAATAAAACCACCAAAGACTGCTTCTATAAACTGCAAGTTTAAAAAAGGATAAGACCACTCTTCCACGCCAAACACTTCAGAACCATCCTCCAAGCCCTCATTTTCTACTACTGCAACTCTACATTACTTGGACTCCCTTCCTCATACACGAAACCACTCCAAATGGTTGAAAACGCAGCAGCCCGTCTACTAACAAACACTAGGAAAGGAGGCCACATTTCCCCAGTCCTAAAAGACCTCCACTGGTTACCAATTCAGTTCAGAGTCATTTACAAATCCATCATCTTGATATAAAAAATCATTCACCAACACACCATTATCGACCTACAAATTCCTCTCCGTTTATTCAAATGCACAAGACCGACCAGGGAAGCCTACAGCGGATGCAATGCCGGTATAAATAAATAAAATAAATAAATAAAATCAATAAGTACGTAAGGGAAAGTTGAAAACAACTTTCAAGAGCGAGTTCAAAAGGGCGGGAAACCGTTAAGAGGTAAACGGGTGGGGTGCGTGCAGTCCGCCTGGAGGATTCAACCCGGCGGGTTCGGTGGGACCGGGGGTGGTTTCGGCGCATCCCCCACCCCTTTCGCGGGGGGGCGGGGAACGCCTCCTGGACGGCCCCGGCCCCGTCCAGGAATAAAAAAATAAAGTAAATATATAAAATCAATAAGTACGTAAAGGAAAGTTGAAAACAACTTTCAAGAGCAAGTTCAAAAGGGCGGGAAACCGTTAAGAGGTAAACGGGTGGGGTGCGTGCAGTCCGCCTGGAGGATTCAACCCGGCGGCGGGTTCGGTGGGACCGGGGGTGGTTTCGGCGCATCCCCCACCCCTTTCGCGGGGGGGCGGGGAACGCCTCCTGGACGGCCCCGGCCCCGTCCAGGAATAAAAAAATAAAGTAAATATATAAAATCAATAAGTACGTAAAGGAAAGTTGAAAACACCTTTCAAGAGCAAGTTCAAAAGGGCGGGAAACCGTTAAGAGGTAAACGGGTGGGGTGCGTGCAGTCCGCCTGGAGGATTCAACCCGGCGGGTTCGGTGGGACCGGGGGTGGTTTCGGCGCATCCCCCACCCCTTTCGCGGGGGGGCGGGGAACGCCTCCCGGACGGCCCCGGCCCCGTCCAGGAATAAAAAAATAAAGTAAATATATAAAATCAATAAGTACGTAAAGGAAAGTTGAAAACAACTTCAAGAGCAAGTTCAAAAGGGCGGGAAACCGTTAAGAGGTAAACGGGTGGGGTGCGTGCAGTCCGCCTGGAGGATTCAACCCGGCGGCGGGTTCGGTGGGACCGGGGGTGGTTTCGGCGCATCCCCCACCCCTTTCGCGGGGGGGCGGGGAACGCCTCCTGGACGGCCCCGGCCCCGTCCAGGAATAAAAAAATAAAGTAAATATATAAAATCAATAAGTACGTAAAGGAAAGTTGAAAACAACTTTCAAGAGCAAGTTCAAAAGGGCGGGAAACCGTTAAGAGGTAAACGGGTGGGGTGCGTGCAGTCCGCCTGGAGGATTCAACCCGGCGGGTTCGGTGGGACCGGGGGTGGTTTCGGCGCATCCCCCACCCCTTTCGCGGGGGGGCGGGGAACGCCTCCCGGACGGCCCCGGCCCCGTCCAGGAATAAAAAAAATTAAGTAAAGCAGTAAAATCAATAAGTACGTAAGGGAAAGTTGAAAACAACTTTCAAGAGCGAGTTCAAAAGGGCGGGAAACCGTTAAGAGTTAAACGGGTGAGGTGCGTGCAGTCCACCTGGAGGATTGAACCCGGCGGGTTCGGTGGGACCGGGGGTGGTTTCGGCGCATCCCCCACCCCTTTCGCGGGGGGGGCGGGGAACGCCTCCCGGACGGCCCCGGCCCCGTCCAGGAATAAAAAAAATTAAGTAAAGCAGTAAAATCAATAAGTACGTAAGGGAAAGTTGAAAACAACTTTCAAGAGCGAGTTCAAAAGGGCGGGAAACCGTTAAGAGTTAAACGGGTGAGGTGCGTGCAGTCCGCGGCCCCGGCCCCGTCCAGGAATAAAAAAATTAAGTAAATATATAAAATCAATAAGTACGTAAGGGAAAGCTGAAAACAACTTTCAAGAGCGAGTTCAAAAGGGCGGGAAACCGTTAAGAGTTAAACGGGTGGGGTGCGTGCAGTCCACCTGGAGGATTGAACCCGGCGGGTTCGGTGGGACCGGGGGTGGTTTCGGCGCATCCCCCACCCCTTTCGCGGGGGGGCGGAGAACGCCTCCCGGACGGCCCCGGCCCCGTCCAGGAATAAAAAAAATTAAGTAAAGCAGTAAAATCAATAAGTACGTAAGGGAAAGTTGAAAACAACTTTCAAGAGCGAGTTCAAAAGGGCGGGAAACCGTTAAGAGTTAAACGGGTGAGGTGCGTGCAGTCCACCTGGAGGATTGAACCCGGCGGGTTCGGTGGGACCGGGGGTGGTTTCGGCGCATCCCCCACCCCTTTCGCGGGGGGGCGGGGAACGCCTCCCGGACGGCCCCGGCCCCGTCCAGGAATAAAAAAAATTAAGTAAAGCAGTAAAATCAATAAGTACGTAAGGGAAAGTTGAAAACAACTTTCAAGAGCGAGTTCAAAAGGGCGGGAAACCGTTAAGAGTTAAACGGGTGAGGTGCGTGCAGTCCGCGGCCCCGGCCCCGTCCAGGAATAAAAAAATTAAGTAAATATATAAAATCAATAAGTACGTAAGGGAAAGCTGAAAACAACTTTCAAGAGCGAGTTCAAAAGGGCGGGAAACCGTTAAGAGTTAAACGGGTGGGGTGCGTGCAGTCCACCTGGAGGATTGAACCCGGCGGGTTCGGTGGGACCGGGGGTGGTTTCGGCGCATCCCCCACCCCTTTCGCGGGGGGGCGGAGAACGCCTCCCGGACGGCCCCGGCCCCGTCCAGGAATAAAAAAAATTAAGTAAAGCAGTAAAATCAATAAGTACGTAAGGGAAAGTTGAAAACAACTTTCAAGAGCGAGTTCAAAAGGGCGGGAAACCGTTAAGAGGTAAACGGGTGGGGTGCGTGCAGTCCGCCTGGAGGATTCAACCCGGCGGCGGGTTCGGTGGGACCGGGGGGGCTTTCGGCGCATCCCCCACCCCTTTCGCGGGGGGGCGGGGAACGCCTCCCGGACGGCCGCAGGGCGCATTTCCTCCGCGGCGGAGCGCCGCAACCGGCTCCGTGTCGGCTGGGAAGGCCCAGGGGGGGCAGGTGGCCCGCCGCTCCGGCGGCGCGTGTTATAGCCCCCCCTGGCAGCAGCTTTGCCGTTACCCCCGCCGTTTCCTCCTTCCCCTTTGCCAACTGTTAAGTAGTCTTAACCTCATTCACTACATCTATGCAGACGATGTTCAGATTCTTATTCCCATAACAGAATCTATTAAGAAAGCCATCGCACTTTGGAACAACAGCTTACAAGCCGAAGCCACCACTAATCTCCTCAACAGTCTAAACCTGGTCCTCAATGCCTCTAAAACTAAACTCCTCTTCATTTCCTACAAGCAAGAAAACCTCCCATCTCAGATCCATCACAAACACCTTCTCACCCACAACCATGTGAGAGACCTGGGAGTAATTATAGACAACCGTCTTGACCTAAAGAATATGATCCAAACCACAACTGTAAGATATAATATTATATCTTAATGGGCCTCGACAAAGGAAACTCTTTCCTATTGATCTTGTTAGACCTTTCCGCAGCGTTCGACACGGTCAACCACGCCATCCTCCTAAACCAGCTTTCGTCCATAGGAATCAGCGGCACCGTCCGATCCTGGTTCAAAACGTTTCTCGATAACAGAGGTTACAAAGTTAAACTCCAAAACAAGGAATCCTCAAGATTTGACTCTGTCATAGGAGTCCCTCAAGGTTCTTGATTATCTCCGACCCTATTTAATATCTATCTTCTTCCTCTCTGCCAACTTCTTACCGACCTCAATCTAAAGTACTTCCTTTACGCAGATGATATTGAAATCATCATCCATATCAAAGACACATACTCTAAAACTCTTGACTACTGGGAAACATGCCACCAGAAAATCAAACAAGTAGTAAACAACCTACACCTCATCTTAAACTCATCCAAGACAGAAATCCTACTCATCTCTCCTGAAAACAATATCTCCAACACTACTCTTCCCAACAACCTACCTACCACACAAGTTACAGACTTAGGAGTGATAATAGACAACCGGCTAAACTTCAAGGCACATATCAACAAAACAACCAAAGACTGCTTCTATAAACTCCAGGTTTGGAAGAGGATAAGACCTCTTTTCCATGCTCAAGACTTCAGAACGATCATCCAAGCAGTCATTTTTGCGAAATTAGACTACTGCAGTTCCCTATTGCTAGGTCTGCCCTCATCCTATTCCAAACCACTACAGATGGTTCAAAATTCAGCAGCCCGATTACTAACAGGCGCAAGAAAGAGAGACCACATATCTCCCATTCTGAAAGAGTTACATTGGCTACCCGTCCACTTCCGTATCATCTATAAAGCCATATGTGTCATCTTCAAAACTATTCATCAACGCATCTTATGCACTTTAGCTGATGACAAAGGAATCGGAAAATCTCTCAGAAATAAGAATACGCGTGGGAACACAAGGTCTGGATGAACAGGCACATCATTTGAGGACAGATGTCAATCCCAGCTAGGGACACAAGCAGCGTAGGAAAAGAAACTAACCAGGATTCCCTCAGTAACGGCGAGTGAAGAGGGAAGAGCCCAGCGCCGAATCTCCGCCACTCTGGGTTCGGGGATCTGAACCCGACTCCCTTTCGATCGGCCGAGGACGACGGAGGCCATCGCCCGTCCCTTCCGAACGGCGCTCGCCTATCTGTTAGGACCGGCTGACCCATGTTGAACTGCTGTTCACATGGAACCCTTCTCCACTTCGGCCTTGAAGAAGAATGCTCAGTCTGTTTAAAAGAACAAAATTAACGGACCCACTCAAGGAATATGCTCAGTCTGTTTAAAATAAGAAAATTAACGGACCCACTCTGAAGGTCAATGCTCAGTCTGTTTAAAAGAACAAAATTAACGGACCCACTCAAGTACAGGCAGGAACAGCAACGGAGTTAAAACACTTGTGGGAACACAAGGCCTGGAGGAACAGGCACATCATTGGTGGACAGAGGTCAATCCCGGCTAGGGACACAAGGCCTGGAGGGACAGGCAGGCACAGCAATGGAGTTAAAACACCAGTAGAAACACAATGGCTGGAGGTACAGGCAGGAACAGCAACGGAGTTAAAACACTTGTGGGAACACAAGGCCTGGAGGAACAGGCACATCATTGGAGGACAGAGGTCAATCCCAGCTAGGGACACAAGTCGCATAGGAAAAGAAACTGACCAGGATTCCCTCAGTAACGGCGAGTGAAGAGGGAAGAGCCCAGCGCCGATTCTCCACCACTCCGGGTTCGTGGATCTGAACCCGACTCCCTTTCGATCGGCCGAGGACGACGGAGGCCATCGCCCGTCCCTTCCGAACGGCGCTCGCCTATCTGTTAGGACCGGCTGACCCATGTTGAACTGCTGTTCACATGGAACCCTTCTCCACTTCGGCCTTGAAGAAGAAAGCTCAGTCTGTTTAAAATAAGAAAATTAACGGATCCACTCTGAAGGTCAATGCTCAGTCTGTTTAAAATAGCAATATCAACAGACCCACTCTGAAGGTCAATGCTCAGTCTGTTTAAAATAACAAAATTAACGGACCCACTCAAGTACAGGCAGGAACAGCAACGGAGTTAAAACACTTGTGGGAACACAAGGCCTGGAGGAACAGGCACATCATTGGTGGACAGAGGTCAATCCCGGCTAGGGACACAAGGCCTGGAGGTACAGGCAGGAACAGCAACGGAGTTAAAACACTTGTGGGAACACTAGGGCTGCACAGTAGATGCCGGTCAGACACAGCGATTCATGTCAAGAACATGTGCTGCAGTGCTTACTGCTTACATTATCTTGAGCATAGGAGGCAATTGGAACTGCTGCAAGGCTCCTTTCAATAGCTTTTATTCATTTTGCCATTCACAAGGAAAATCGGGAAAGCCAAGCACTGGCAGGTTTACTTTCAAAAACACTAGCATTTCCATCAAGACCGGTGAAAGCCTTGAGCGGTGAGGGCTCATGATATCCCCTGTCATTGAAAAAAACACGTTCACTGGGCACACTTGTTGGTGGACATGACAGATATCCTTCAGCCACTTTGGCTAGGTGTGGCCAGACAGTGGACTTGTGTGCCCAATATGCCAGCGGATCTGTCTGCGTATTCTCTATCGGCTCTGAGAGATACCGTTTCACTGACAGCTCTGCTGCTGTCTCCTCCTGTGCTTGGGAGGGCTGAGAGTCACTCAATCCAGTTACTTTCTCTCTCGCCTGTTGCACTACTGATGTATCTTTATGGCCAACATGCCTTGGGCGTTCTGACGTTGAGGTGGAGGCACTAGTAATAGTATCTGTCACTGACACAGTCCTTCTCCTGCCAGGGCTAGCAGCAGCACAACTCTGTGACGTGCCTGCTGTTTGCACCTGTGCTTCAAGCCTAATCTGTCTCCGCCTATGGTGCTCCTGTTCACGGACCTGTGCTAACAACAGCTCCTTCACAAATGACAGACAATTGGTCTGTAGGGCGATTTTACCTTTCACACGGGGATCACAGACAGAGGCGAGCATGTATGTGCTGTCCTCTGTTAAAGGCCTTAATCTGTCTTTCACCTGCTGCTGCAAAACGTCCACACACTGCAGCACCTCAGCAGTCATTCCCTCTTGCCGTTTAATGCCTTCCAAATGGTCATCCAGGAATTTCACTATAGGGATGATGTCAGCCAAGGTGGAACTTCTGGAACTCAGCTCCTCCGTGACGTCCTTGAAGGGCTGCAGGATTTTTACCAGCTGACTCATGACTAACCAATCGTGATGCCCTAGGGGATTCTGTACACCTATGTCTATTGTACCAGAAAGTTCATGAAGGGGTGTCTGCAGCTCCAATAACCTCTCCAGCATCATAAAGGTGGAATTCCACCGGGTGGGAACGTCTTGAATGAGACGCTTCTGGGGCATATCCAAAGCAGTCTGATTTTCTCGGAGAACCTGCCCCGCCCTGACACTTCTGTGGAAGTGTGCTGCTATGTTCCTGCACTTCTGTATTAACCTACGCAGGTATTCAGTCTCCTTGTCCTTGGACTCCAAGCCCAAACCTGACTTCACTACCAGATGCAGAGTGTGTGCAAAACATCGGATGTTCTTAAACCGCCCATCGCTTATTGCCTTAACCATGTTTGCACCGTTGTCTGTGACAAAAAAGCCTGCCCGCGTTTTACTGTCTCGCTGGTGTACTTTCCAGCTCGCCAGCATCTTTCTGATGCATGCTAGAATATTGCCAGCGGTATGGGCATGGTCCGTCAGGTGGGTGTTCAGTAAAGCCCACCTCCACCCTGATGCTTGTTCAGTAATAGAGCTGCTGGCTGCCCCTGCCTCTGCCATGTCCCACCAGTGTGCTGTCAGAGAGAGGTAAGAGTGTGCAGCATTCATGGCGGTCCAGATATCGCAGGTGAAATGCACTCTTCCGTCTGCCTTACCTAGCAGTGCTTGCACGCGACTGACACAGTGCTTGTACAGGCTGGGGATGACCTTTCTACTAAATGTGGTTCTGGAGGGGACTTTGTAATTTGGAAGTACGACCTTCAAGAAACGTTTGAAACCCACATTCTCAACTAACTGCAGGGGCTGGTCATCAAGGGCAATCATTTCCCCAATGCTCCTGGTTACTACTTTTGCGGCTGCCTGCCTCCTACCCCGGGATAGCGTTACCGCACTCCACCCCATTTCCTCCATGGTGCATTGTCGCTTCTCCCACATGTCAGTGGGTTTCTGGCCTGCCGCCTGACTGCTAGAAGGGTATGAGGGCGTGGGCTGACTCTGCTGCTTTCCTACCACTGCACCCTGGTTGGAAGGGGAAGGGGTCCCCTGACGGAAAATGCTACCATCCCCAGATGGCAGTAATCTTGTTGGGTGTTGCCTCTTAACATGATACTCCATGCCAAAATTTGACAGATGTCCCAGTTGCTTGCCTCTGCTAATATCCCTGGCACAGTAATTACACCGAGCATAACGCGGGTCTTCTGTCACTTTAAAATGTGCCCAGATCGCAGATTTCTTTTGTGATCCTCCTCTCTTTCCCGCCCTGGGGGTGGATGGTGGCACTGGAGTTGAGGTACTACTGGGTGTGGGTGGTGCACCCACTGCACCCGGCGAAGCAATGCCAGCGGGGGCAACAGTCACCCTCTGTCTCCCTTCTGACAGCTCTTCCTCCTCCTCGATATCAGTGGAATGTCTCCCCTGCCGCAGATTTCTGGAGGTGGAGGCTAAAACAGGACTAACTGACAATTCTACCGAAGATTGCTCAGGTATAACATCTTCCGTTTCTGATGAGAATCCCATCCAAGAAGATTCTTCTTCTGAATCAGAAGCTAACAGTGCCAGCGCTACCTTGTCACCGCAAAGTTTTGCAGGACACTTCTGTCCCCTGGATGCTCTTGGGTGTGTAACTTTTGTCTGGCTAGACTCTGCCTCCTCTTCACTCTCCTCCAAAACTACAGTGCCAGAAACAGGTGCTGGCGATTGCAAAGTTTCATGGTCTGATTTCTTTTTTTTTGCCATGGAACTGCCATCCCCTACAAAGACGTTTGATTGCGACAGTTGCCTTTTTACCTGTACTGGTGGTGTTGCGCTGGTGTCTTTTGCGGTGCCTCCGCTGCCATTCCCACTAAGTCGCTTGCATCTCCCTTTCCCTGACATTATGGATTTAATGTCAATGAGTACTAGTGGTAACACTGCCCACTGTCCCACAATAATAATGTTCGGTCAGTTTAAAATAACTAAATTAACAGACCCACTCAAGAAGAATGCTCAGTCTGTTTAAAATAACAAAATGAACGGACCAAGTCAAGGACAATGCGGTTAAGTCTGTTTAAAAATAGCAGATTGAACAGACTCGCTGAAGGCCAATCTTCACTCTGTTTATGCCCACTGCCTGCCTGGCAATGCACGGAATGTGTCTGTCTGTGTGTGTGCAGTGAGTGCACAGAGAACAAGCTTCCTTTTCAGTAGATATGAGGCAGGGTACTCCCAGCCCTGGAACTGCTGCCCACCCAGCACTGAACCACTCAAGGACAATGCGGTTAAGTCTGTTTAAAAATAGCAAATGTAACAGACTCGCTGAAGGGCAATGTTCACTCTGTTTACAATGCCCACTGCCTCACTGTCTGCCTGGCAATGCACGGAATGTGTCTGTCTGTGTGCACTGCAGTGCACATAGAACTAAAGTAGATATGAGGCAGGGTACTCCCAGCCCTGGAACTGCTGCCCAGTGCCCACCCAGCACTGAACCACTCAAGGAGAATGCTTTTAAGTCTGTTTAAAAATAGCAAATGTAACAGACTCGCTGAAGGGCAATGTTCACTCTGTTTACAATGCCCACTGCCTCACTGCCTGCCTGGCAATGCACGGAATGTGTCTGTCTGTGTGCACTGCAGTGCACATAGAACTAAAGTAGATATGAGGCAGGGTACTCCCAGCACTGGAACTGCTGCCCACCCAGCACTGAACCACTGAAGGAGAATGTGTTCACTCTGTTTACAATGCCCACTGCCTCACTGCCTGCCTGGCAATGCACGGAATGTGTCTGTGTGTGTGCAGTGAGTGCACAGAGAACAAGCTTCCTTTTCAGTAGATATGAGGCAGGGTACTCCCAGCCCTGGAACTGCTGCCCAGTGCCCACCCAGCACTGAACCACTCAAGGAGAATGCTTTTAAGTCTGTTTAAAAATAGCAAATGTAACAGACTCGCTGAAGGGCAATGTTCACTCTGTTTACAATGCCCACTGCCTCACTGCCTGCCTGGCAATGCACGGAATGTGTCTGTCTGTGTGCACTGCAGTGCACATAGAACTAAAGTAGATATGAGGCAGGGTACTCCCAGCACTGGAACTGCTGCCCACCCAGCACTGAACCACTGAAGGAGAATGTGTTCACTCTGTTTACAATGCCCACTGCCTCACTGCCTGCCTGGCAATGCACGGAATGTGTCTGTGTGTGTGCAGTGAGTGCACAGAGAACAAGCTTCCTTTTCAGTAGATATGAGGCAGGGTACTCCCAGCCCTGGAACTGCTGCCCACCCAGCACTGAACCACTCAAGGAGAATGCTTTTAAGTCTGTTTAAAAATAGCAAATGTAACAGACTCGCTGAAGGGCAATGTTCACTCTGTTTACAATGCCCACTGCCTCACTGCCTGCCTGGCAATGCACGGAATGTGTCTGTGTGTGTGCAGTGAGTGCACAGAGAACAAGCTTCCTTTTCAGTAGATATGAGGCAGGGTACTCCCAGCCCTGGAACTGCTGCCCACCCAGCACTGAACCACTCAAGGAGAATGCTTTTAAGTCTGTTTAAAAATAGCAAATGTAACAGACTCGCTGAAGGGCAATGTTCACTCTGTTTACAATGCCCACTGCCTCACTGCCTGCCTGGCAATGCACGGAATGTGTCTGTCTGTGTGCACTGCAGTGCACATAGAACTAAAGTAGATATGAGGCAGGGTACTCCCAGCACTGGAACTGCTGCCCACCCAGCACTGAACCACTGAAGGAGAATGTGTTCACTCTGTTTACAATGCCCACTGCCTCACTGCCTGCCTGGCAATGCACGGAATGTGTCTGTGTGTGTGCAGTGAGTGCACAGAGAACAAGCTTCCTTTTCAGTAGATATGAGGCAGGGTACTCCCAGCCCTGGAACTGCTGCCCACCCAGCACTGAACCACTCAAGGAGAATGCTTTTAAGTCTGTTTAAAAATAGCAAATGTAACAGACTCGCTGAAGGGCAATGTTCACTCTGTTTACAATGCCCACTGCCTCACTGTCTGCCTGGCAATGCACGGAATGTGTCTGTCTGTGTGCACTGCAGTGCACATAGAACTAAAGTAGATATGAGGCAGGGTACTCCCAGCCCTGGAACTGCTGCCCAGTGCCCACCCAGCACTGAACCACTCAAGGAGAATGCTTTTAAGTCTGTTTAAAAATAGCAAATGTAACAGACTCGCTGAAGGGCAATGTTCACTCTGTTTACAATGCCCACTGCCTCACTGTCTGCCTGGCAATGCACGGAATGTGTCTGTCTGTGTGCACTGCAGTGCACATAGAACTAAAGTATATATGAGGCAGGGTATTCCCAGCCCTGGAACTGCTGCCCAGTGCCCACCCAGCACTGAACCACTCAAGGAGAATGCTTTTAAGTCTGTTTAAAAATAGCAAATGTAACAGACTCGCTGAAGGGCAATGTTCACTCTGTTTACAATGCCCACTGCCTCACTGTCTGCCTGGCAATGCACGGAATGTGTCTGTCTGTGTGCACTGCAGTGCACATAGAACTAAAGTAGATATGAGGCAGAGTACTCCCAGCCCTGGAAATGCTGCCCAGTGCCCACCCAGCACTGAACCACTCAAGGAGAATGCTTTTAAGTCTGTTTAAAAATAGCAAATGTAACAGACTCGCTGAAGGGCAATGTTCACTCTGTTTACAATGCCCACTGCCTCACTGTCTGCCTGGCAATGCACGGAATGTGTCTGTCTGTGTGCACTGCAGTGCACATAGAACTAAAGTAGATATGAGGCAGAGTACTCCCAGCCCTGGAACTGCTGCCCAGCCAGCACTGAACCACTCAAGGAGAATGCTTTTAAGTCTGTTTAAAAATAGCAAATATGAGGCAGAGTACTGCCAGCCCTGCCTGGCACTGCCCAGGATAAAATGTACAGACTCACTCAATAAGAATGTTCTTTTTTTTTTTTCCCTAACAAAGAATCTGTTCTGTGTTGTCTATCAAATCTGGTTCTGTTCTGTGTTGTCTATCAAATCGGGTTCTGCTATCTTCTCTGCCTCAGCCTGCCTAAGCCCACCCAGCACGATCCCAATCCCACCTCCCCACTGAATCGCTGAAAATGTCCGTCAGTCCTCGTGCTGCTGCTGCTTTTATAGTGCTGCTGGCTCGTCAGGAAATCCTCAGAGAAGCACGGAATGACAGCGCGATTCGCTGCATTCAGTGCTTCTCTGAAAAGGTGAACGCAGATTCGCTGCGTTCCGGTATCCATGCCGACCTGTCCCACCCTTTCCTGTGAGTCACTGAGACTCACAGGACAGGGTCAGACAGGTTGGCATGGTTACCGCAGGGGCGCCGCCATTTTCAGGTAATCCGGGGCTCCGAGCTCGAGTCGCAGGTAATGGCGGCGAGAAAGCGCGCGCATGGCGATTCGCCGTATCCGACATATCTATGTTCATTTATGTCGGAAATCTGCTCGTATACGCCCCATCTTTTTTTTAAGTTAAAAAAAAAATTTGAGTTGCGTTTTCCATATGCGGTCAATCCGAATGCACATCCCTAATGAAGGGTTTGAGAGAGAGCTGGTTGTCAATATGGATACCAAGGCTACGGGTGTGGGAGGGGAATGACGTGGTGGAGTACACAAGGGGGATGGCGGGAGAGGGATGTTTGTTGGAGATGATAAGGAGTTCGGGAAAGATTTGTCAGGAAAGATTTGTCTTTCAGCTGATGATACCAAAATCTGTAACAGGGTGGACAACCAGGAAGGAGTGGAAAGCATGAGGGGGAGATTTAGAGAACCTGGAGGAATGGTCTAAGCTCTGGCAGCTAAGATTTAATGCTAATAAATGCAGAGTAATACATATAGAGTTAGATATTAAGACCCGTGTATGGGCACACATGTGTGCACGTTTTCTGGCATGCGCACATGGACGCGGCAGATTTATAACATATGCATGCATATACACGTATACACGCATGTATTAAAAATTGGCTATACGTACATATATACATACATATATACGTATACGTACGTATACGTATATATATACGTACATATATACGTACATATAACCCCATATGTACATATATGTACATATGGGGTTATACGTATATATGTACTAATCCAAGTTATATCGACCTGTTCATTGTAAGACATTTACTTGTCAATGTTATTGTTTAGAATGTAAACCGAATTGATCAGTAATTCTGTTATTGGAAAGTCGGTATATAAAAATGCTAAATAAATAAATAAATAAATAAATATATGTGCACACAATTTTATATTGTTGTGTGCATGTGCTTGAAATGCCACCTCTCACATGTAAGTGGGGAGGCTTTTAGTAGGTGCTTGCATTGTCACAATAGCCCTTTTTCCCAGTTCGCCCCAATAAAGGAGAGGACTTTCCTTATCTACCTAGCTAACTTGCCTCCCTTTTACCCTTTTACCCTTTTACCCTATTATCCCCAACCCTTACAACTGCACTAACCTTTTTTTTTTTTTTTGTTACATGACTTGAACGCCATCCATAGCAGATGAAAAGTTATGAGATAAGGGACCCCGGCACATGCTTGTGCAATAAACTACTTATCGGCTGACTTCATGGTGCAGCCCTGTCCTGCCCATGCCCCGCCCAGACCATGTCCACACACCACTCCTTTATGTGAAAATGTTTTTTTGTACCTTCCAGGATATACGTGCATACTCGTGCAGTTTTGAAAAGTCGCGCAGTGCGCACAGGGCCAAGTCACACACATATCTCCTGCTTTGCGACATGTAGAACTTATAAAATTGACTAGTTAGGATGCAAAAACCAAAGGGAAAGGGTCAGCATTAGTGGTGAAATTTTTCTCAGCACAAAGAGTGAGTGGGATTTGGGGGTAATTATATCTGATGATCTTAAGGTGGATAAAGTGATGGTGAAACCCAGAAAGATGTTTGGCTGCATAGGGAAAGGAATGGTCAGCAGAATATATGGAAGTGATATTGCTCCTGTATAGCTCTCTGATTGGTCCTCACTTGGAATATTGTTTACAATTCTGGAGACCATACCCTCAAAAGGATATAAACTGGATGGAGTTGGCCCAGAGGGTGGCTATTAAAATGGTCAGTGATCTAAAGCTTATGGGAATAGACAAAGAGCTAAACCTATATACCCTAGATGGAAGGTAAATAGGGGAGATATGATAGAGACATTTAAATATCTTAAATGTTTTCATGCACAGGAGGTGAGCCTTTTACAATGGAAAGGAGGCTTTAGAACAAAGGGTCATGACATGAGGTTGAAAGGAGCTAGACAGGAGTAAGGAAATATTTCTTTACAGAGAGGGTGGTGGGTGTGTGGAACAGCCTCCCAGTGAAGGCAAAAACAGTATCTGAATTCAAGAAGGCATGTGATAAACATAAGGATCTCTAATGAAGTGATGAGAATTATAATGCTAAATTAATTGGTCGGATGGGCCATACAGTCTTTTTCTGCTGTCATGTTTCTATGTTTCTACACTGACCCTCCTCCAGTGAAGAGAAAAATCAAAATCAGCAGCATTTCACTGCCTCCATCCTTCTGGTACCATAAGTGAGACCATTGCAGCAAAGAGAAAATCAGCAATAGCCCTTTACCAGTACCAAATCCAAAAGTTTCTAAGCTTTTTTAAAACTCTATGACAGCTTCTAAAAACACCTCTTTGCTGATGGAAACCAATGTCTGTTACTGAGATATGAAAACATGAGGAAAGACATCTGATGGTGGAAATGTGAAGACACTATCTAGTAGGGATGTGAATCATTTTTTGACGATTTAAAACAATCGTCAGATATATTTTAAATCGTCCGGGAGCAACCTCCTGCACTCGCGCCGTATTGCCAATATTCAAAATGGCGCCGGCGCCACCTTTGCCCTCACTATTGGCAATACGGGTCGTATGACATAGTGAGGGCAAAGGTAGCGCCAGCGCCATTTTGAATATTGGCAATACGGCGCGAGTGCAGGAGGTCCCCCCCAAGCTGGCCAAAAGTCCCTGGGGGTCCAGCGGGGGTCCGGGAGCAATCTCCTGCACTCGTGACGTCGGGTGACAGGAACCAAAATGGCACCGGCGCTACCTTTGTCCTGTCATATGGTAAGGGCAAAGGGCCACCGGCACCATTTCTATTAACGCAGCTGTGGCCCGAGAGCGGGAGATCGCGGGAGATCAGATTAACTCAAATCATGAAATATTATTGCATTGATTTAGTTAATGAACTTGTCAAGTGAGTTTATGAGGCTGATTTTTATAATTATGCTAATAGCAAGCTAAAGTAAATATAATGAAGAGCAATTCTGCCACTCTAAATTTTATGTCAAAATTGCTTTCCAGCTCAAGTGTGAGGTCCTGTTGCACTCCAATAGCCTTTGCACAGATTTTCTAGGCTGTCTCTTTTGAGGTCCTGTTGCACTCCAATACCCTTTGCACAGATTTTCTAGACTGTCTCTTTTGCTATCTCCTGTGAACTTGTTTTGTTGTGGGTCAGGTAAGCAAGGATACCATAGCAGACAGCCATGCATAAAAAGGCCAGGGCACGGAATATGTACGCTTTTCAATACTCCCTGTAACAGGTTACTAACATAGCAGCAGTTTGTATGAGGTTGTATGCCTTTTAAGGTGACATATCACACGCACATCATAAATCCAAAGTGACAGAAGCAGCAAGTGAGCCCATCCAAAACTAACACTGCTTTTCAGCAGCCACTGTTATTCACACACACAGTTTGCTTCTCTAGATTGATGGCTACCTGCATGCCTGTAGGGATTCTCAATCCAGTGAAGAACTGTCAATAAAACTCAGTACTTTAAACACATAAACTGATTATGTAATGGAAATCAATAGTCTCAGGAAAATCATTTTACCTCCTTGTAAATAATCTTTCAAACACTTTTGGAGAGTAACCCATCAATCTGCAATGTGTGAAACTGTAACGATATGACAAGACCACCCGTACAGAGAGTTTGCCTTGTTTAGTTAGCTTTGAATATATGAGTCTTGTTCAATAAGGATTTTTTTTCCATAGATACTTTGAGAAACTTCTCTTGGTGAAAAACTGTGAAAGGACTGAAGGGAGACAAGTCAGACACCTACCAGGATCCTCAGCAAGCCAGGATACAAACCAAACCATATTCATAGCATTTCTAGAGTAGAAAAGACCTGGATGTCAGTCACTTGGGAACAAATGACTTAGCTAGCAGTCAAGTAAATGCACTGTAGAAGGCTTTCAAGAAATTAGGGGAGACACTTGGTAGGTGAATAAGGACAGTAACATATTCTGAGGTATTGCCTTTGCATGGTAAAGGGGACAATAGGCTGCTTCACACCTGGATATTCAGTGTATGGCTGGTGTTAAGAATGTGGTTTTGAATATATTAGCTATTGAGGTCATACATGGAGGACATACTGTAGAGATGGCTTGCAACTCTAAGAATAGAACCAATATCTTAAGTGAACAGTTCAAAATGTATATTGGCAGGAGTTAACTGGGTGAGGGGGGTTAATGGATGAAAGCTGATGGAATTCGGCTATCACTCCGACAAACAAATGAAGTTAAGAAACGAACACACAAGGATGAGTACTTTGCAAAAATACCTGTAAACAAGAGAGAGGCCAATGCAGGTATGTATGACATTATATGGATGGAAGACAAGAAAAACAGAAGTATTGGGAAGGCTATGAGCACAAATGTTCATAGTCTAGGCAATAAAATCTCATGTTGGTAAGCCCTAAAGGGCGAGGCAGATTTATATATTGTTGCTGTTACAGATGTGGTTCAAATAGTCCTATGACTGGGATATGGCCATACAAGGAAGCAATGGTAGGCAATAAAGGGGAAGAAATAACATTTTATGAAAAATCTATTAAAGCAATGGAAATGTAATTGCACAGGATATGGGACAAGGAGGAGAGAATGTGTGATATCTTGTAAAGGGGAGCTACTACTTCTACCTACATTAGAGTGATGTATAGACTAGGGATGTGCAGACAAAAAGTTTTCATTGAATCGTTGATAAGTTTTCGTGGGGTGTCGATTTCGTTCAATATGGACTTATGGAGAATTCCATAAGTTGAGGATCTGTCCATACTTTTCCCGATTCCCTAAATAAAAATTTAACCCCCCCCCCACCCTCCTTAATCCCCCCCCCCAAGACTTACCAAAACTCCCTGGTGGTCCAGCGGGGAGTCAGGAAGCCATCCCTGCACTCCTTTGCGATTTCCTCACGGCGCCGATAGCCTGTGTCACAGGGGCTGCCCGTGCCATTGGTCAGCCCCTGTCACATGGTCACCGGCGCCATCTTGTGCTCCTACCACGTGACAGGTAGGTCATGTGGCAGGAGGTCGCTCCGGGACCCCTGCTGGACCCAACCGGAACTTTTGGCCAGCTTGGGGGGGCCTCCTGACCCCCCCCCAAGCTGGCCAAAAGGTATTGTTTGGCTCTCGACCCTTGGACTGGCTGTGGAGTTTCCTCAAACTCCCATTATTCTGAACTGTTCACTTTTGACTTCACAACCTGCTGGAGGCGCCAGATCAGCTTTATTTCCCACGATCTGCTGAGGACGTCTACCTTTGATTCCACGACCTGCTGGAGGCGCCAGCTCAGCTCTATCTTCTTTGACTGGCTGTGGGCGTTTATCTGCAATTCCACGACCTGCTGGAGGCGCCAGCCATCTGGACCACATGACCTGCAGGAAGCGCCTGCATCCAGATCTCCCTGTCGTCCACTCCGTGAGAGTCCTGGTCTAGGCCTCGCCTACCAACGATCGGACATACGTTCTTCGCTGGACCAAGGGTTCACACCCCGAAATCATAACAATGGGTAAATATACTGTTTTTTAAGATGCCACATCAGCAAGCCTGGCGACGTGTTCAACCATGCAAAGTTGTACCGTCCAGTCTGATAATCATCTGCTGCTCTTAACGGCTTCAAAGCCTGTGAAGGATGTTAGAAGAAACAAAATAAAATTGTATTTGTGGTCCATCTGAAACGGCTGAAAAGCCTTTGAAAATATATTAATAGTCCTTCTGGAACGGCTTGAAAGGCTGTAAAATTGTTAGACAGGTGATTCGTCTGTCCCGACTATACGGTGTCTTTCTCTAGAACCGACAGCGGCTGGTGTTTTGCTACAAGATTGTAGCTTCATCATATATATTTTAGCCATTTTCTGTTCATTTTAATCAAACTGATTTGTATTAATATTGTATAATAAAAATTGGTACCTTAAAAAAAAAAAAAAAGTTCTGAAGCCAAATAAGCTGTTGTTTACATGGCCACCATGACAACGAAGCGTCGTGACATCATCACATTCAATTCTATGCAGGCTATTTAATTTTCACAACCTGTTCAAAGCGGTCTCTGTCCCGCTTCTATGAATAATCATTGCGAGACTTGGCATCCGAATGAAGGAGGTTGGCTCTTCTACTTCACTAAGCTAAGTGACATGATAAAATCTTGATCTCATGTCTGATTTTGCTTTTCTAATGTTTTGTAGGGATGTGCAGAGGGACGCCATACATTGCATTCGTGATTCGGATTCGTCGGGGAGCAGATACGTTGCATTCGGCCGTATGGCGCCCCGATGCGTTAGTACGGCGATTTGTATTCGTGTGCCAGCTAAAATTCAAATTAACTACAACCCCCCACCCTCCTGACCGCCCCAAGACTTACCAAAACTCCCTGGTGGTCCAGCGGAGAGTCCGGGAGCCATCCCCTGCACTCTCGGTGCCATCCCCTGCACCCTCGGTGCCGGTTTCATCATGGCACCGATGGCCTTTGTCACAGGGACTACCGGTGCCATTGGTCAGCCCCAGTCACATGGCCATCGGCGCCATCTTGTGCTCCTACCATGTGACAGGGGCTGATCAATGGCAGCGGTAGCCCTTGTGACATAGTATGGGCAAAGGCTATTGGCGCCATTTTGAATAGTGGCATTGGATGGCCGGAGTGCAGGAGGTCACTCCGAGACCCCCAGGGACTTTTGGCCAGCTTGGGGGGGCCTCCTGACCCCCACAAGACTTGCCAAAAGTCCAGCGGGGGTCCGGGAGCGACCTCCTGCATGCCGGCCATCTGATGCCAGTAATCAAAATGGCGCCGATCGCTTTTGCCCTCACTATGTCACAGGTACCAACGGTCGGCCTCTGTGACATAGTGAGGGCAAAGGCGATCTGCTGCCAGTATTCAAAATGGCGCCGATCGCTTTTGCCCTCACTATGTCACAGGGGCCGACCGTTGGTACCTGTGACATAGTATGGGCAAAGGCGATCGGCGCCATTTTGAGTACTGGCATCGGACGGCCGGCATGCAGGAAGTTGCTCCCGGACCCCTGCTGGACTTTTGGCAAGTCTTGTGGGGGTCAGGAGGCCCCTCCAAGCTGGCCAAAAGTCCCTGGGGGTTCAACGGGGGTCCCAGAGCGACCTCCTGCACTCCGGCCATCCGATGCCACTACTCAAAATGGCACCGATAGCCTTTGCCCATACTATGTCACAGGAGCTACCAGTGCCATTGGTCAGCCCCTGTCACATGGTAGGAGCACAAGATGGCACCGATGGCCATGTGACAGGGGCTGACCAATGGCACCGGTAGCCCCTGTGACAAAGGCACCATGATGAAACTGGCACCGAGGGTATGAGTGCAGGGGATGGTTCCCGGACCCCCCGCTGGACAACCAGGGAGTTTTGATAAGTCTTGGGGGGGTTCAGGAGGGTGGGGGGTTTGTTTAAATTTTTATTTAGGTGGCCGTATAATTCGGGGGAAGATTTGTGTATTCGTGGGGAATCGCGATACGTTTCGCTTCCCCACGAATACTACGAATAGTGTAATATATGTTGCGGATCGCCAATACGGCGAAAACGAATGCACACCCTTAATGTTTTGTTCCAAAGGTTATTTGCCCCTGATGAAGCCACAATCTTATAGTGAAACACCGGCTGCTGTCAGGTCTAGAGACAGACACCATACAGCCAGAACAGACAAATTTCTTCAGCCCCGCCGGCCTACTCTCCGGCGGCTGCTGGCTGCGCCGATCTTCTTTTCTTTGGCCTCTCCAGCGGCGGCTGGCTGAGCCGGTCTTCATTTCTCCAGTGGCGGCTGGCTGCGCCGGTCTTCTTTTCTTTGGCCCCGCGCCCTCAAATGTGAGCAGGAGCAGAGGAGGCCATGTGATCAGCTAGTCCGGCCCACCGGGGGAAGCCCTATCTCCCGATAGGCCAATCCACCCCTGGTGGATACTCTCACATGGCCTTCTATTTCAAACGGTCACTAAAACACCGGGAACCAAAAGAATGAAACTAATGATATGTTGCATTCATGGGGGTTTGCCATGCGTTTCGCAGACCCACGAGTGCAACGAATAGGGACCTATTAATTGCGATTGCGCATTCATTGAAAATGGATGCACATCCCTAGTGCTTACACTTTGCTCTGATATCATGGTTATACTAATAAGCCTCATCACTAAGAGAAATGGTGTGTGCCTCATGCACGGTACATAAAATATGCCTCATATATGCAGGATACAAAACACATACTTTTCTAACACTTGCATGCATGCTGAATACATGCAATAACTATGTGGGGAAAAATAAGATGGTATAAAGGGAAAAAGAAGCCCAAGTGAACTCAACTCACCCATCACAACTAGGCAAAGGACAAAACAATTTATTTTATTCAAAACACATTAAGTAGATTTGCTCTGTCAAAACCTCTTGTGCTATACAGGCTAGTGATCCAGTGGGATTGGGTGGTTGCCTTTTATTGTGCTGCAGCTTCCCAGAGTTACTCACTAATTTTCCCATGCCAACAGGCAATATGATTCTTTCCATTTCAGCATGCTATTGGCTAGAATGGTTGGAATTTCTATTATATTTTTTGACAGAGTCATTAATGTGGGAACAAGTAACTATCTTTTATGTCCACTTTTATATGTATAATAAGAATCCCATACTAATACTTTCTTTAGATGAGATAAAAATGAGAAGTCAGGGTTGCCATCTATGTGCTTTGCACCTGAAAAGTTTGGGTTTCGGCTGTTCTGTCCTTATAGGCTGAGATAAGAAGAACCAGGTACAAGTGCCAGCTTCTGCCATTGAGGGGAGAAGCCGAGGAAGAGCAGGGAGCATATCATTGACTCAGGTTCCACAGGTGCTTCTGCTGTTGAGTAAAACAAGAGGAGGAGGAGGGCTGCAGGAGGTAGTCTGAGCATGCTGTTTATCTCCCATCTCCTACAGCTGATTGGCTCACTCTGGGTTAACCAACTGTAAAAAAGACCCATTTCTAGAGACCTTATCTCGGGGGAGCCCAGAGTTAGATGGGAAGAACTCCATGATACCCAAAATCTGATGGCAATGCCACCAAAGTAATAAAGGGTATTCCAGCTACCCAGAAGATAAAAGGAGAGGAACTTACTGCAACAAAGGCAGAACAGCGGTCACACCTGCAAAACCTTGACTGGTTCCCTAGAATGGGCAGGGAATGGAAAACCTAAAGGTTTTAGACAGCCCCAGCATAGGACAGGGAAGGAAAATGGGAACATCTGTTTTCTCAAGAGTTTACCTCTAGTAAGGGCAACTGCTTAACCTGAAAAGTTTGAGTTAACGGGGAGGATATTTATTTATTTATTTTGCACTTTTATATACCGATATTCTAGTGAACAGAGTTACCAATCAAGTTGGTTTACATTCTAAACATATGTGATATGTTTAGGATATGTGAAGATGTAAGGATATGTGAAGATGTATACAGGAGAAAACTTTAGAACACCTTTAAGGACTGGTTTCAGAGATCTGACCCCCATCCACCTTAAGCCCTATAGCAGCAGCATGGAATCCTGATCCATGGCAATTCCCTAGGGAAAGGGAATAACCAGTGAGGCACCAAGAATGAAAAGGAAGCCTAGGAAAGGCCAATAATAGGGATGTGCATTCATTTTACGACGAAATAGGAAATAGAGATGATATTTCCTATTTTGTCATGGTTCGGGGGGCAACAAAATGATAAGAAAACCCACAAATTTCATGTGGTTTTCTTATCGTATATTGGAGGGGGGGGGGGGAGAAAGGGAACATAAAAGAAAAACCCCACCCCAACTCTTCAAAATTCGGCAAAATTTGTATTTCATATTAGTGCACACTAAGAGAGTTACTGCGCACTGCATATCTCTTAGTGCACAGTAATAGCAATTAGTGCATACTGTTTCTCTAGCTAACGAACTCCTCATGAATTGATACTTTTTAATTTTTAAGTAGCATTTTTTTAGTGCGCACTATCATTAGTTACAGCACATTACTACATACTTAGTGTGCTGTAAGTTCTATTAGGGCACACTAACTAACCTGTTAGTGCACACTAACTGGCCTTAATGCGCATTAACATCTAGCTAGTGTGCACTGTCTTGGTCGGTGTACTGCAACCTAATGCGGAGATAGTGCACACTAACTGATTGTTAGTGCGCAGTAAGGCCCATTAGTGCGCACTAACGTACTTCATTGAAAATTGCCGGAAAATAAAAGCAAATCGTTGGAAACCAAAATTTCCCGCGGAGCACCCGATCCAAAGCCCGAACCGAAATGTATAAATGAAGCACATCTCTAGTTCCTGACAATCAACAGAAAAATGGAAAAGAATTCTCAGTTTTTTACTTTGACATATTGTCACTCTGGATACATAATTATTACTTTCTGTTCTCAGAATGAAACATTCAAGCTTTCCAACGGCCTAGGACAGTAGTAGAAAAAGAGCTTAGCTTTCGTCAAATGAGTGCTGTTTTTGACCTTGGAAGAAAGGAGTTACATTGTTATCATCAAGTCTGGGCTCAGCCCCGTAAGGAATGGTGTAATGATAGTTTATTGACTACAAAGAAATGCACCCCTCCCTTAGCTGACATTTCATTAGCCCTTATGGAAACTCTTCATGGTTTGGGTTGCTAATTTTCCATAGAAGAATCCTCACTGGAGTTTAGAGATTTACACTGGCTGTAGAGTGTTGACATAACGTGCAGTTATGGAGGATATACAATGGGAAGGGAAACCCAATGTGGAATGGCTTTGTATGTCACTCAAAGCTTCACTGTTGGCTTAATGATTCCAGCAAGGAAACCAATTGATCCCATTGCCTATTTGTTCCACATACCTTTATAAATTAAATAAATAAATAAAAGATTGTGACTGATATGCCTATAAAAGGATTTTTAATAAGATCATATTGCATAGTAAAATAGAATGAGCAATGGCCAAAAGCTGGGTTTTGATGACAGAAAGAGAGGAGGATGGAGAGGGAAACAATAGAATAGGATTCTAAGGTACACTGGAAGCAGCTTCACATTTGATGCCCTGTGTGAAAAGCAGGTAGAGGAGGCTGCTGTAAATGTTTCCTTCAGGGATTCAGATAATACAATCCAGAACTGAGATTGTGTGCCAAAAAACATTGCTATGTTCTCGGACTTTTTTTTTAAAGTCCATTTCTTTTTCCAAAATACCTCGAGTAGCACTTTGTGCAGTATTTCAGAGTTACAGTCATGAGGTTTTCATTTGGAAATGCTATAAGAAGCTTTTTTTTTGTGATATTCGCAAATAAAAAACACATGGGCTGTACAAAATACCCAAAACTGTATTCTTCTTTAAAACAATAGCACTGGTTACCAGAGTTTTTTTATGAGATGAATTATGTGTGGGGGTAGGGGAGTGAAAAGGTCTCTGGACATTGGACATTGGACTATTCCAACATCTCATGCTTTTTTCCAAATAAACATTTTTGGGTCCATTTTCAGCTGCTGTGCGGCTCGGCTACTTAGCCAGATAAACACATCTGGCTTAACTAGCAGGGTATATTCAGTGGTGTGGTCATGCTGCTGAATATACCCAGTTATTTTAAAGTTAGCCGGTTATGTCTAAATGGCTAACTTTAGGACAGCCCTATGGCTTGACCAGAGTTAGCTGCATAGGTTAAGCAGCTAACTCTGGATATTGGAATTACCTGCTTAACCTATGTGACTAACTCTGCTCCACCCAGAAATTCCTCCTGCTCACCCCTGGAACAACCCTATCTTATGCAGTTAAATTCTAGCCATATGACGAGTTATGGGGCTAGAATTTAATCACATACAACTGGAATACTTTTCAGTTACCTGTCTAAATGGTTTTTTACCTCAATTTAGATTTTAAAAAAAATGTAAGTAATTGTATTATAATCAATATCCCAATGTCAGTTACATTAGACTTTATAATAATGTCATATGATGTTATATAATTGTTATGTATCAGATCATTTAAACAAAATTGTCCCTGATTTGTAAGCCTTAGAGTCTCAGCAGACTGAGTATGATGCCAGTAGAGGTGGTTGGCACTTCTCAGTGGGAAATGTCAGTAATTTAACAAAACTTTTGTGCTCTCATGATGCAGAGTTCTTATTCTGGTCTCTCCTGTCATGAAAAAATGGCTATGGCCCAAGGTCACAGTGCCCATGCCTTTAGTATTAGGGAGACTGTGTTTGGGTGTCCAAGTAGATATCTTTCCCTACTTCTCAGCTGTCTAGGGAGATTGCTTCAATTGAGGAAAGAGTAGAGTTTTCTGGCCAGAGTTGTAAGGAGGATAGTCAAGCTTAACGATAAACTACCATGAAGTTTCTGTCTGAGGAAGCATCAGCAGAGGCTCATTTTGTCTTTGTCTAAAGAGGAGTATTCAGTTCAAATCCACTGAATTCCAGAGAACTGCATCCAGACCTACAGGTACTGCTAGGGGAAGTACTCAGGAAGGCTTTTCCTTACCCATAGTTCCTTGTCATAGTGTGCAGATTGCCATTTGACTGAGACTGTAACTTCTTGGAATTTTGTTTTCTGTATTGACGGTTCACTAACCAAAAATTTTATCTACTGTGATTTTCACCTACAATCAAGTTTTTAATCATGTTTTGAATACTTACTGTAGTGATACATGTTTCTCTTATTGGACTATTGCAGAGCACATCCAGAGAACCCTTGAGGGCCTAGAAAGAACTTAAGAAACGCCATACTTGTTGCACACCATCTCATATCTCCTTTCAGCTGCCTCTTCTCCATGCTAAAATGCCCTAACCTCTTTAGCCTTTCTTTGTAGGTGAGCTCTTCCATCCCTTTTATCATTTTGTACACCTTTCTTGTAATTTTTCTACTTCCTTTCTATCTTAGAACATATAGAACATAAGAGTTGCTATACTGGGCCAGACTAAGAGTCCATCAAGCCCAATATCCTGTTCTGAGCCCTGGCAAATCCAGGTCACATATACTTAGCAGAATCCCAAATAATAGAGATGCGCAGAGGCAAAATTTGTGTTTTTGTTTGTTTATTTGGTTCATATGTTACCTCCATTTGTTTTAAATGAAAAAATAAATTATTTGCTTCCTTCCCATGTCCATACCCCCGACAGATCCTTCAGTTCTAAATACATGGTCTCGCATATGATCTCTATCTCTCACAATCGCATTTATCTTGTAAACTTAACTATTATGTCATGATTTATATAACCACACAAATGTATATTTTGTAAATAGATCCTTTCCATCTGTGCAATTCTTCTTTCCACCCCTTCCCCTCCCTCCTCCCCCCAATCTTTCCCTCCTGCTTCCGCATCCAAACATTTCTCCCAATGTTATCCATATTTATCAATAACTACTAGCTAAGTTTCTATATTAAGCCTCGTTTCAAATTTTTGTAGTTTTATTCACTGTTCTCTTATAAGTTCCATGTAAAGCTCTTGTTGCTGATTTTTGAAGTTCTATTGTAAACCGATCTGATGTTTCTTTACGAAGTTCGGTATATAAAAGCCACAAATAAATAAATAAATAAATAGATTTGTTTCCCATTAAAGCAATACATTGGGGTTTTCTGATCAATTCTAATGAAACTTGTGGGGAACAACATCAGAAGCGGAAAGAGAACTCCAAGGCACCAAGGCAAAGTGACACCAAAAGTGTCATGCATAGCCTAAAGCATCATAAAGGGGTAAAAGGGTATCAGTCATGGCAGAATTTCTCCAAGGCACCATTAGAAGAGCGAAGCAGAAACATGAGTATTAAAAACATTCCAAGGCTTCAAAAGAAGGCACCAATAATAGTGGCATGAACTCCTAAAGCAGCACTAAAGGAATAAAAAAGGCACCAAGAAGGGCATGAACATCCTAAGGCACCATGAAGGAGGAATAAAGCAGAAAAGGTACAGAAAAAATGCCAGGCACTGACAGAGCAGTATAAATAGTGACATGGAGACCCCAAAGTACCATGAGTGCTGCAAAGCTGCTACTCACAGTGGTAATAATACCCCAAGGTGGAGAGGCTGGAGTATGGCAGCAAGATAGAGTGGCAGAAAGACACCAAAGGTGGCAGCTGGGATTAAATGCCAATAAATGCAGAGTCATGTATCTGGGATGCAGCAATCCAAAAGAATTACAGACCAGGAGAGGGTCCTTGGGGAAATACTGTCTGGCAATCTGAAGAGATCAAAGCAATGAAACAAGGCAGTAGCTGAAGCCAGAATAATGCTGGGCTGCATAGAGAGAGAAATAACCTGTAGGGATGTGCAATCATTTTTCCCGAATTAGGCAATTTCAACGAAATTGCCTAGTTCGGAATGGTTTGGGAGAACCGAAAAATTATTTAATGTTTCCCAAAATTTCAGAAAAAAATTATTTGAGTTAGCACGCGCTAACTCCCCATTAGCGCGCACTAACTCTGCCAGGTTAGTGCGCACTAACTCTGCCAGGTTAGTGCGCACTAACACGAAAATCGGGGCCCCCGAAAAAAAACAAACTCTGAACCGCGGGGAAAAACAAAATTTCCATGGGGTGGGGGCCCTGAAACGAAGCCCAAAACAAAATCTTTACCCGAAGCTCATCTCATAAGCAGTAGGAAAAAAGAGGTGATAATGCCCATGTACATCCTTTGGTGAGACCTCATCTGGAGTAATTTCTTCAATTCTGAAAACTGTATCTCATAAATGATAGGAACAGGATGGAAACAGGCCAGAGGAAGGTGACCAAAATGGTGTGGGTTCTGTTTCAGAAGGTTAGAATGAAGGATCTAAATAAATATTAGGGATGTGAATCGTTTTTCAACGATTAAAATTATCATCCGATAATGTTTATATCGTCTTAAATCGTTATAGAACACGATACAATAGAAATTCTAACGATTTATCGTTAAAAATCGTTAAATCGTGTTAGTGCGCACTAACTCGAGTTAGTGCGCACTAACTCCCCATTAGTGCGCACTAACTCGATTTAGTGCGCACTAACTGAAAATGATACAAATAAACACTTTCCAGGTCACTGAAGGTCAGTTAGGAATGAATATGTGTTCCTATTGGCTGGCTGCCCTCTTATCTATTGATGTTACCAAGGTTACCACTGAGGTGATGGTTGGGGGGATGGGAAATGGAACTGGAAACTAACGAACACCAACAGAAAATGAAACAAAGTGTTCACACTTCCCAGGTCAGTAAAGGTCACTTAGGAATGAATATGAATGTATGTATTCCTATTGGCTGGCTGTGCTCTTATCTATTGATGTTACCAATATGGTTGGGGGGATGTGAAATGGAAAACAGTTGGAAGCTTGACAAAAAAAGTAATGTAATGATCAGCACTCACCTGACTAGAACTTGTTTGTTTATTATTTTTGTTAGCAGGCACCTGAAATGCTAGTGCATGTTGAATTTGCCAATCACTGTGCATTTTAGAAAGGTGGTCCTGGCTGGAACTGTACACAGTTCAAATATATGTAATTGATTGTTGGTAAGTGTATTTTTTAAGTAGCCACACTGGCACCAGTATGTTTACTTTCCTCCTACTTAACTCACTAGCTCAGCTTTGTAAGAAGGGCTTCTCTGCTTGTGTGTTGTTTTTGTTTGGTGTGAGGAGAGCAGAAACATCAGATCTTTATTCAATCTACTACAGTCATCTCTTACAGTGCCCTATCCCTAATAATACCAGGAGTGTTGTGATCTTCCTGCACACAGTGCCCTAACCCTGATACCAGTCTGAGACAGCTCCCTCCCTGCATTACTAGTAAGAGGCTGGCTTCACAGACAGGGGGGAGCTGCCTGACCCTCACTCCTGACTTCCCCCATGTCCCAGCTAGTGAATGGTGTGTGGGTGAGGGGGGGGGGGGGAGGATGGTGAAGTCTGAGACAGCTCCCTCCCTGCATTACTAGTGAGAGGCTGGCTTCACAGACAGGGGGGAGCTGCCTGACCCTCACTCCTGACTTCCCCCATGTCCCAGCTAGTGAATGGTGTGTGGGTGAGGGGGGGGGAGGATGGTGAAGTCTGAGACAGCTCCCTCCCTGCATTACTAGTGAGAGGCTGGCTTCACAGACAGGGGGGAGCTGCCTGACCCTCACTCCTGACTTCCCCCATGTCCCAGCTAGTGAATGGTGTGTGGGTGAGGGGGGGGGGAGGATGGTGAAGTCTGAGACAGCTCCCTCCCTGCATTACTAGTGAGAGGCTGGCTTCACAGACAGGGGGGAGCTGCCTGACCCTCACTCCTGACTTCCCCCATGTCCCAGCTAGTGAATGGTGTGTGGGTGAGGGGGGGGGGGGGAGGATGGTGAAGTCTGAGACAGCTCCCTCCCTGCATTACTAGTGAGAGGCTGGCTTCACAGACAGGGGGGAGCTGCCTGACCCTCACTCCTGACTTCCCCCATGTTCCAGCTAGTGAATGGTGTGTGGGTGAGGGGGGGGGGAGGATGGTGAAGTCTGAGACAGCTCCCTCCCTGCATTACTAGTGAGAGGCTGGCTTCGCAGACAGGGGGGAGCTGCCTGACCCTCACTCCTGACTTCCCCCATGTCCCAGCTAGTGAATGGTGTGTGGGTGAGGGGGGGGGGGGGAGGATGGTGAAGTCTGAGACAGCTCCCTCCCTGCATTACTAGTGAGAGGCTGGCTTCACAGACAGGGGGGAGCTGCCTGACCCTCACTCCTGACTTCCCCCATGTCCCAGCTAGTGAATGGTGTGTGGGTGAGGGGGGGGGGGAGGATGGTGAAGTCTGAGACAGCTCCCTCCCTGCATTACTAGTGAGAGGCTGGCTTCACAGACAGGGGGGAGCTGCCTGACCCTCACTCCTGACTTCCCCCATGTCCCAGCTAGTGAATGGTGTGTGGGTGAGGGGGGGGGGTGGATGGTGAAGTCTGAGACAGCTCCCTCTCTGCATTACTAGTGAGAGGCTGGCTTCACAGACAGGGGGGAGCTGCCTGACCCTCACTCCTGACTTCCCCCATGTCCCAGCTAGTGAATGGTGTGTGGGGGAGGGGGGGGGGAGGATGGTGAAGTCTGAGACAGCTCCCTCCCTGCATTACTAGTGAGAGGCTGGCTTCACAGACAGGGGGGAGCTGCCTGACCCTCACTCCTGACTTCCCCCATGTCCCAGCTAGTGAATGGTGTGTGGGTGAGGGGGTGGGGGGTGGATGGTGGATGGTGAAGTCTGAGACAGCTCCCTCCCTGCATTACTAGTGAGAGGCTGGCTTCACAGACAGGGGGGAGCTGCCTGACCCTCACTCCTGCCTTCCCCCCATGTTCCAGCTAGTGAATGGTGTGTGGGTGAGGGGGGGGGGGAGGATGGTGAAGTCTGAGACAGCTCCCTCCCTGCATTACTAGTGAGAGGCTGGCTTCGCAGACAGGGGGGAGCTGCCTGACCCTCACTCCTGACTTCCCCCATGTCCCAGCTCGTGAATGGTGTGTGGGTGAGGGGGGGGGGGAGGATGGTGAAGTCTGAGACAGCTCCCTCCCTGCATTACTAGTGAGAGGCTGGCTTCACAGACAGGGGGGGAGCTGCCTGACCCTCACTCCTGACTTCCCCCATGTCCCAGCTAGTGAATGGTGTGTGGGTGAGGGGGGGGGGGAGGATGGTGAAGTCTGAGACAGCTCCCTCCCTGCATTACTAGTGAGAGGCTGGCTTCACAGACAGGGGGGAGCTGCCTGACCCTCACTCCTGACTTCCCCCATGTCCCAGCTAGTGAATGGTGTGTGGGTGAGGGGGGGGGTGGTTGGTGAAGTCTGAGACAGCTCCCTCTCTGCATTACTAGTGAGAGGCTGGCTTCACAGACAGGGGGGAGCTGCCTGACCCTCACTCCTGACTTCCCCCATGTCCCAGCTAGTGAATGGTGTGTGGGGGAGGGGGGGGGGGAGGATGGTGAAGTCTGAGACAGCTCCCTCCCTGCATTACTAGTGAGAGGCTGGCTTCACAGACAGGGGGGGAGCTGCCTGACCCTCACTCCTGACTTCCCCCATGTCCCAGCTAGTGAATGGTGTGTGGGTGAGGGGGGGGGGGAGGATGGTGAAGTCTGAGACAGCTCCCTCCCTGCATTACTAGTGAGAGGCTGGCTTCACAGACAGGGGGGAGCTGCCTGACCCTCACTCCTGACTTCCCCCATGTCCCAGCTAGTGAATGGTGTGTGGGTGAGGGGGTGGGGGGTGGATGGTGGATGGTGAAGTCTGAGACAGCTCCCTCCCTGCATTACTAGTGAGAGGCTGGCTTCACAGACAGGGGGGAGCTGCCTGACCCTCACTCCTGACTTCCCCCATGTCCCAGCTAGTGAATGGTGTGTGGGTAAGGGGGGGGGGGAGGATGGTGAAGTCTGAGACAGCTCCCTCCCTGCATTACTAGTGAGAGGCTGGCTTCACAGACAGGGGGGAGCTGCCTGACCCTCACTCCTGACTTCCCCCATGTCCCAGCTAGTGAATGGTGTGTGGGTGAGGGGGGGGGGAGGATGGTGAAGTCTGAGACAGCTCCCTCCCTGCATTACTAGTGAGAGGCTGGCTTCGTAGACAGGGGGGAGCTGCCTGACCCTCACCCCTGACTTCCCCCATGTCCCAGCTAGTGAATGGTGTGTGGGTGAGGGGGGGGGGGGGAGGATGGTGAAGTCTGAGACAGCTCCCTCCCTGCATTACTAGTGAGAGGCTGGCTTCACAGACAGGGGGGAGCTGCCTGACCCTCACTCCTGACTTCCCCCATGTCCCAGCTAGTGAATGGTGTGTGGGTGAGGGGGGGGGGGGGAGGATGGTGAAGTCTGAGACAGCTCCCTCCCTGCATTACTAGTGAGAGGCTGGCTTCACAGACAGGGGGGAGCTGCCTGACCCTCACTCCTGACTTCCCCCATGTCCCAGCTAGTGAATGGTGTGTGGGTGAGGGGGGGGGGGGTGGATGGTGAAGTCTGAGACAGCTCCCTCCCTGCATTACTAGTGAGAGGCTGGCTTCACAGACAGGGGGGAGCTGCCTGACCCTCACTCCTCCGGGGTATTGTGATCTTCCTGCACACAGTGCCCTATCCCTGATACCAGGGGTGTTGTGATCTTCCTGCATGCAGTGCCCTATCCCTATTAATACCAGGAGTGTTGTGATCTTCCTGCATGCAGTGCCCTATCCCTATTAATACCAGGAGTGTTGTGATCTTCCTGCATGCAGTGCCCTATCCCTGATACCGGGATGTGTGCAAGAAGATCACAACACCCCCGGTATCAGGAATAGGGCACTGTGTGCAGGAAGATCACAACACCCCTGGTATTAGGGATAGGGCACTGTGTGCAGGAAGATCACAACACTCCTGGTATTAATAGGGATAGGGCACTGTGTGCAGGAAGATCAAAATACCCCTGGTATCAGGGTTAGGGCACAAGTTCTAGTCACATTGACTGATCACATTACTTGTTTTGTCAAGCTACCAACTGTTTCCATTTCCCATCCCCCATATACTGTCAGTAGGAAACTTGGTAACATGAATAAATAAGAGGGCAGCCAATAGGAATACATATTCATTCCTAAACTGACCTTAACTGACCTGAAAAGTGTCAAATTGTATCATTTTCAGTTAGTGCGCACTAACTCCCAGTTAGTGCGCACTAACTCCCGTTAGTGCGCACTAACTCGAGTTAGTGCGCACTAATCGGAAAAAACGATTTTTAATGATTTTTTAACTAAAAAATCGTGCCTAAGACGATTTTCTTGCCCTGCCACACGATTTCTATCGTTAAGACGATATGGAAAACGATTCACATCCCTAATAAATATGTATACCTTGAAGGAGAGGAGGTGCAGGCAAGATATGATACAGACATTCAGATACTTGAAAGGTGTTGATGATGCACAATGTTCAGACCTTTCCCACTGGAAAAGAAATTGTTGAAATAGGGGTCACCATATGAAGCTTCAGAGGGAACAACTCGTTTAATAATTCTTCACTAAGTGGGTAGTGGATGCCTAGAGTGCCTTCCTGGAAGAGATGGTGAAGATGAAAACAGTGAATGAATTGAAAAGGGCATGGGATAAACACTGTGGATCCCTAAAAGCCTGAGGTTGGGAATGAAGAACATGAAGAACATGGATAACCTATGTTAACTTCAGGTGAAACATTTATGTATGGGGGAAACTTTACAGAGCGCGCAGACCCCGGGACTCACGTAAGTCCCGGGGTTCTCCGAGGGGGGTGTGTCGGGGGTGTGTCGGGGGCGGGCCCGGTCGTCGCGGCATTTAGGGGCGTGTCGG
Source organism: Rhinatrema bivittatum (assembly GCF_901001135.1). NCBI lineage: Eukaryota > Metazoa > Chordata > Amphibia > Gymnophiona > Rhinatrematidae > Rhinatrema > Rhinatrema bivittatum. Next base: position 66,963,510 of record NC_042616.1, read on the forward strand.
CAGTGTTCTGGGGGCAGGTCCGGGGGAGTGGTTACGGCCCGGGGCGGTCCGGGGGCGTGGCCGCGCCCTCCGTACCCGCCCCCAGGTCGCGTCCCGGCGCGCTAGCAGCCCGCTGGCGCGCGGGGATTTACGTCTCCCTCCGGGAGGCGTAAATCCCCCGACAAAGGTAAGGGGGGGTTTAGACAGGGCCAGGGGGATGGGTTAGGTAGAGGAAGGGAGGGGAAGGTGAGGGGAGGACGTTAGAGGATTCCCTCCGAGGCCGCTCCGATTTCGGAGCGGCCTTGGAGGGAACGGGGGTAGGCTGCGCGGCACGGCGCGCGCCGGCTATACGTAATTGATAGCCTTGCGCGCGCCGATCCAGGATTTTAGCGGATACGCGCGGCTCCGCGCGTATCTACTAAAATCCCGCGTACTTTTGTTTGCGCCTGGAGCGCCAACAAAAGTACGCCAACGCGCCTTGTTTGAAAATCTACCCCTTAGTGTGTGCACCCCAACACAAGAGAAAAAGAGGCCTAAAAAGCTGAGATAATAATTACAAGTACAGGAAAAGGAAAGGACAAAGTAGAGAAAAGAAATAGTGAGGAAATGCTACTACGAGAACCACTATTATTACTACTTTACATTTCTATAGTGCTACTAGACTTATACAGCACTGTACAGAAACATAAAATAAAGTCTCTATTCTAAGGATTGTAAGAGATGGGTGGCATCTTACAGACTAACCAGTTTATGGAGGCATGAGCTTTCGAGGACAGAGTCCACTTTTTCAGGAAGTAGGTAAAATATATGGAGATGGGGAGGGGGAAATATATGGAGGTGGGGAGGGGGAAAATATATGGAAGTAAAAATATATGGAAGTAAATAAAATATATGGAGATGGGGAGGGGGAAAATACTAGGGATGTGAATCGTTTTTCTAACGAATTGAAATATCATATGATATTTCTCAATTCATTAGAAATTGGTTAAAAGAAATTGGTTAAAAGAAAGAAACAATCAATTTTACCCCCGATTTTTCGTAAAAATCATTTTTTGGGTTAGTGCGCGCTAACGGGAGCGCACACTAACAAAAAAAGTTTATTTTTGTTACTTTTTGTTATTTTTTGCTATTTATGTTAGTGCGCGCTAACATGAGTTAGCGTGCACTAACCCGAAAAACAATTTTTCACTAAAAAAAGAAATGGGGAAATGCGGGAAAACAATTTTTTCCCGCTGCCCGAAAGCAGGAACAATCGGGCACCCGATTCACATCCCTAGAAAATACAGAACAAAGACAAGGTACTGAATTAGATAAGGCAAGGTATAGAAAGAGAATGTCAATAGCATTATAGTCAAGCCTTATGACAACTGAGGTAAGTTTGAAAAGATAGAATTACCTTAGATATTTGTAGTGTGCCATGAAGACATTGGCTCTTTTCAGACTCAGGGTGATGTTGTTAAGTTTTATGATGAGTTCCAATTCAACAGTTTCATGCTGGAGTGTTCCTTTGAAGTTTATTTATAGGAGTATAGCAAAGTTAAGGTGAGACAGAGAATGTCCTGGAAAGTTGAAATGTTCTACTGATTTCTGAATGTTGCCATTTATTAATGTCAGATTTATGTCCATTTAATTTCTTCCTTAGGAATTGACCTGTTTCTACTATGTAAACAGCAGAGGGACATTGCTGATAGGTGATTGTTGCGGTCCTGGCCGCGAGCATCGCGGCCAGGCCCTTACCTCTTGATTCCCGGACCTGTTCCTGCCTCCGGAGTCCTGGCTTGCGGCCTGTTTGGCGGCGTCCCCGCTGGGGAACCGCCGCCGTGAAGGTTCCGGTGGATGCCCTGTTCCTAGGCGCGCGTGCGGGCCACTTGGGTGCCTTTGTAGCCCGTTTCCCACCAGTACTGACTCCGCCCAATTCCTGACATCAGACGCCGTTGCCTTGATAAGCCGGCCGCGGCCATCCAGCCTTTGCCTTGCAACGGGTTAGCATTCTGGTTTCCTGTTGTGTTGCGCCCCAGAGTGACCTGCTTGGTTACGTCGCTCCATTCCTGCTTCAGTACCTGCTTGGTTCCTGCCTGCTCGCTACAGTACCTGCTTGGTTCCTGCCTGGTTCCAGTACCCGAGTCCTGCTACAGTTCCTGCCTGGTTCCAGTACCCGTACCCAGTTACAGTATCACTACTGTCCTAGTCTGGGGGGGGGGGCCTCGGCTTCCAAGGGTGAAGCCACCTATGTCCCAGCGGTTGGGCTTCTACGGGTTCCTCCCTGGGAATCACAAGCTTCCAGGGTGAAGAGCATCTACGTCCCACCTGAATATCTGCCTCCCGGCCCGCTGTTCATCAGAGACATTGTCCATCTTTTCCTAGTCTCCAGCAGGTCAGCTCAAGGGTCCACTAAACTGAGACTTCCACAACAGGTGATAGCATATATTACATTTGAAGAAGAGCAGGTGAATGAACCCCAGTTGCTGTGGTTGATGTTGTTGGGTCCTGTGATAGTGCTGACTGGGTTAATACGTGGAAAGAGTTGAAATCTGGGTTTCTGGCAGTGGGGGCATTCTGAGTATCTGGAGACTCCAATAACCTAGAGGGAATCCATCCTTGCCTGTATTAAATTTGGCCCTATATATCTGAGTCTTGGGAGTTAGGTTCCCAGCACTACTCACCCTTTCAGGTTGGGCAGGTTAGCACTTAGCATAGATAAATCTTTTATGCAGAAGGCAGCAGCTTGTTCCTTAAGTTATGTTTCATAATTTATTTCCTAAGTATAACTTGTTTTTTACCTTTCTATTTATTAAATTTGAAAATTCTGTACAAAGCACAAAACTTTTGCATAACAAACAATGGGATACAAAAAATAAACAAAATAAAAATAAACAAAATCCATTCTCATTTCATTAGCCTACAAAAATAAAGGGAGAGGAAATAACAAATAGGAAATTCAAAAGTAACTATTTCCAGAAACAGCCACAAAATGAACAACCAAGTCCAAATAAATTTAACTCTGACAAGGTACTGGAGAAGATGTAATCACTTTCTTGACATCTATAAAAGTCTTCAACTGCTTAGGAGTAGGGATGTGAATCGTTTTTTGACGATTTAAAATATCGTCCGATATATTTTAAATCGTCAAAAAATCGTTAGGGCCACGATACAATACCAATTCCCCTGATTTATCGTTAAAAAATTGTAAATCGGGGGAAGGGGGAGGGCAGGAAAACCGGCACACTAAAACCCCCTAAAACCCACCCCCGACCCATTAAATTAAATCCCCCACCCTCCCGAACCCCCCCCCCAATGCTTTAAATTACCTGGGGATCCGGCGGTGGTCCAGAACGGCGGCGGTCCGGAATGGCCCCCTCAATAGAATCATGTTGTCTTCAGCCGGCGCCATTTTTCAAAATGGCTGCCGCAAAATGGCGGCGGCCATAGACAAAAACGATTCGACGGAGGAGGTCGTTCCGGACCCCCGCTGGACTTTTGGCAAGTCTTGGGGTCAGGAGGCCCCCTCAAGCTGGCCAAAAGTTTCCTGGGAGTCCAGCGGGGTTCCGGGAGCGATTTCTTGCCGCAAATCGTTTTCGTACGGAAAATGGCGCTGGCAGGAGATCGACTGCAGGAGGTCGTTCAGCGGGCGGTTCCGGACCGCCACTGAACGACCTCCTGCAGTCAATCTCCTGCCGGCGCCATTTTCCGTACGAAAACGATTCACGGCAAGAAATCGCTCCCGGAACCCCGTTGGACTCCCAGGAAACTTTTGGCCAGCTTGGGGGGGCCTCCTGACCCCCACAAGACTTGCCAAAAGTCCAGCGGGGGTCCGGAACGACCTCCTCCGTCGAATCGTTTTTGTCTATGGCCGCCGCCATTTTGCGGCGGCCATTTTGAAAAATGGCGCTGGCTGAAGACAACACGATTCTATTGAGGGGACCGTTCCGGACCGCCGCCGTTCTGGACCACCGCCAGGATCCCCAGGTAATTTAAAGCATTTGGGGGGGGTTCGGGAGGGTGGGGGATTTAATTTAAAGGGTCGGGGTGGGTTTTAGGGGGGTTTAGTGTGCCGGCTCACGATTTTAACGATTTTTCACGATAGTTTACACACCCAAACGGCAACAATACGATTCCCTCCCCCTCCCAGCCAAAATTGATCGTTAAGACGATCGAGGACACGATTCACATCTCTACTTAGGAGCAGTGAAAAATATATAACAATCTACAATATGTTTTACAACATACTTACAAGGATAATTAAACATAAATGAAGCCTCCTCTATCGCTCTAACTTCTTGATGTAAAGCCAAGAACCCTTTCCTGAGTGATCTTCCCAAAATCAGGATAGATTTGAGCATTTTGTTTTAAAAAAAAGTAACATTTATATTTTTTAAATATGATTTCATAACAACACTGAAATCCTGCTCAACAATGAAAGAAATCGATAAAGTGGCCCACTTATTAATCTCTGGACTCAAACATCCCATAAAAGATGTAACATATACACAGATGGTTGATGAACTTGATTTTGCTAGCCCTGAAAACAATGTAGAAGTGGTGGAATACAAGAACTAATAAATAACGGAAGAAACTAAAACAAAGAAACATACCAGATGATAAAACCTAAACCCTATTAAAAGGAAGAATTATGCCCTCAGACAAAACCTGGGCCAAACATTTCTTAAGAGTCATCCGAGGTAATTCACCAATCACTTTAGGAAAGTTCAGAAACCTCTGGTCTAAATGCCTGGAATGATCCTTCTTGAAAGAACCGCATGCTCCTGAATTAATGTAACATTAATAGACTGAATATATTCCACAGCACACTCCAGAGCAAGAAGTATCTCAGAGTTTTCTTGTAGCTGTTCCTCAAATCTTGGAACCATACAGTCAATGTTCCAGATAGCAATTGGATCTTATTGGAACAATCCAAAAGAAGGATTCCAAATTTTACTCCCAGATCTCAGCAAGAGAGTCTAAAGTCACCGCCGACCAACACAGAGAATAACTCACCAGCACTGGGAATCTGCATGGACTGAAATAGCCCCAGCTGCAGCAGCGTTAGAGATAAAAGATGCCATCTCCTATCTGCATCGCATTTGTCTGCTGCTGAAACAGAGACTTTCCTCCAAGTCCCGAACTAACCAATAAATAGACTTCTGCCTGGACACCAGATCTCCTCCAGCCTCCTCCAACATGTCAGCTCCGGCAACCTTATCAAGCTGCCCTGAGATGATGTTGTAGAGCAGAGAGCCCCGTTCAGATGGCGGCAGTGGCCATCTGAACGGGATCTCATCCCCTGGAGAAACTGATTCTCCTCCATCAACCATAGCAGCAAAAATACTTGAACCCCCGCTGTCAGAAGTTCAGGACACAAAGCCAAGGATGGATTGCTGATCAAGAAGAGAAGGAGACTCAGAAGGGAAAGCACAATCTCTTCCTTTCCTTTTAGGAGGCATCTCAGAGACAGCAGGTTACAAGAAACAGACATGGCCAGAAAAACTCCGTACCTCCTCATGATGCCCCTTTTAACAAACTGTAAATATTTTGAAGTTAAAATACATGGAAAAGATTGTACTGTTATCTGATTCTGGGGAGTACTGTGCATTGTTCTGTGAAAATATACTATATCTAATCCTGTAAATTTAGTAATTTAGGCTAGATTGGGTCAGAAGTCTGATTAACGTAACACTTGATTGTGATAAATTGTCTCTCTAGTTTTAGTATCTGACAGAAACCAAATCAAATCAGTTTCTGGACTGAGACATTTTAGAATACTTATTCTTTTACTGAGTATTAATAGTTACATTGTATGCCTTTTTCACTTGGCCTGAACAGAAACATACTAAAATAATCAAGATTTTCCCATATGTACAATCCTATGATTTTAGCAAAAGTATTTATTGGTATAAATTATTTTGATTGTATAGGATAAACATTTGAATGAATGCATGGGTTGGAGGGAGGAGCACAGTAGAAGGAATGAGTGGCTCAGTGGCTTGACAGTGGAATGAAAGCCATTCATCTCTAGGTCACCAGTTCCAATTGCTTGTGATTTTAAAGTTATTATCATCTGAAAGCTGTTCCTTGACCTTTCAGGAATGAGTTTGTGGTCTCAGTCTAGTTTCCAGTAGAGCACTGTGAAGATCACTAAAAAAAAACAAAAAACGTACAGAAGACTGTGTTTAAAACAAAAATAAAATCTGAATTCTTTTGATTCTAGGGGATCACATGTAAGTGATCTGGAAATGATCTAGAAGAAGCACATCAATGGAAATACGACCAGTCACATGCGTTATATAGCTGCTCAAGCTGAAATAAAATCAGAAAGTCAACCAAGCACAACTTTCTTCTAATTGCTTGACAAGTATCTCAATGTGATAATCTAGAGAAGAGAAGGAAAAGCAACTGTGCATCTAAACTCAGTTCTGAAGCAGAGTGAAAAACAAAAACCTACCTTACTATTCATATGTAGCTAAATCTGTGTTGAAAGAAAATCTGAAGACGAGGACAGTAAGGTCATGAAAGCTCATATATTATAACACCTTTCTTTGTTGATCCTTTAAAAGGTTATAAAAATCAACTTTCTACACAATCAAGAAAGAGATTAGAAATCTGTGTCACAAATACTAAATCAGTACATTTTTGTTTTATCCTAGAGATGGGGTAGGCAACGCTGATTCTGGAGTGTCACAAAGAATATCCATCACTGAAAATAAGCATAAGAGAAATCTGCATGTATTACCTCCATTGTATGCAAATATATTTCATGCATATTCATGGAAAATATACAGAAAACCAGACCTGTTGGTGGCACTTGAGTACTGGAGTTGCCTATCCCTGCACTAGAGTTTAAAGGATAGTTTTCAACAGAGTACATAACTCAGTGCACAGCATACACACAAAAGTAGGTGCACCTAAAATTACCCCAGTATTCTACAAACTGTGCAGCGGAATTCATAAAATACCATAGATCTCTGCTCCGAAAATATGTGCATATACTTATATATATATATATATTTTTTTTTTAGATGGAAACTTCATAGTTTGTGTATGTAGTTTAGAAGAGTACATGCATATATTTTGTGCTTAAAATAATTATAACATATACATATAATAACCTTCATTCATGCACAGAGGCAGGTATTTTATAAAGTTGGCTAATGGTTGCACACATTTAGCTTATGAAAATACTTATGTGCGTATTGCTAAACACTAGTTTGCCGAGACTTCCACCACATGACCTAGGCCCTCCACCAGACCCTCCATCACTAGCATTATTCCTTCCTGTCCACTGCAGACAAAAGAGAAGTCAGATTTAATTTCCATGCCTTGATTATCAGGTGTATTGGAACATAATCCTTCAAGCGGTAATTTTTACAAATGGGTTTGTTTTGTGCAATGCACATCATGGACGAATTTTAAAAACCACCCAAATACGTGAGTACATGCCGCTGCATGCATTTCTCGGAACTTCTGAAAAAGGTGAGGAGCGTGGGTATGGTCTGGGCGGGGAATGACTGAGACATGAGCATGCTCATGTCCCCTGGTGTTAGTGATAAAAGAATGAAACAAACCTAGGTTTTAAGGGTTGGGTCTAACAGGAGTGAAGGAAGGCTAATAAGCCAAGGGGGTTTGGAAGACCTATTCCTTAACTGGGCAAACTTTATACAACCTGGAAAACTGTCAATGGTGTCAGTGCGCTTTCTTTTTAAAATTCCCCCACTTAATGGCAGAAACGAGATTTGAATGTGCACATGCATGTGTGCAGTAGAAGCAGGATTTGCACGTACATGCATGTGGTCACTTAAAATTGGGTGGACTTGTGTGCGCAAGCAGGCTATTTTATAACATGAGTACATATACGTGCGTATGTTATAAAATAGCCGTGCCCCTGGGCATGGACCAATACACGTTCACACTTGTGTGTCCACGCCCCAGATATGAAATTCACCTTTAAAGAAATAAAACTGCTGTCAAATATTATGACCAAACCTCCCTCTCCCATTCAGGCTCCTATTGGCCCGAGGAGGCTCCACAAACCCACCCTGTTTTCAAGAAATATGTATGGCCTTTGGGCCGTCTCCTTATGCCCACTTTCTCCCCCTGCAACCTTGATGCAAACCTTCTAGCTCCATCTGGCAACCTCAAAATCACCCAGGACCGCTGGTAGCACAGTACAATCCTATCACTCCCAGTGTCATCAAGCACAGTTTTACTAGGAAAGCTGGTTGTTTAAGCTACTAGCATTGCTGTCAGTAAATTATCTGACAGCAACAATTTTACATCTTTTCAGGTGTTGAGAGGGGTATATTAATATTTAGTCCTTTAGTGAGGGGTGTGTGTGTGTGTGTGTGAGGAGGGGGGGGGGGGGGGGAGATTAGGCCTACATGTCTGCAAGGATATTTTTCCAGAACCCAAAGTTTTGATGGCATGTGCATGCAAATACCGGGGGTTATGTGCTTTCCTTAATTGGAGTGGACTGGAAGGGAACTGGGGAAGGCCTACTCACATCACCATGCGTGGCCTTTTCAAATCCCCCCCTGCGTGTGCAATTCCTGTCTCGGTCACTCATGCGTGCGCAGATATTAAAATCCGGTGCGGATGTGCGCACAGAAACTGTATTTTATAACTCTGCTCTGACTAGGCATGCTCACAGTCTGCCACTAAATTAGTCAGATATGTAGTCGGGGCAGTCAAGCCAGCAGCATTTTCAAAACCCCAATATCAAAATCTATGGCAGATCTACATCATTGTATAGTAGAGCTGTATAGATTTGCTTTGGATCTTTGGAATGCCACAGTAAGTATTAGTAGGTTTCTGTGGATTCACAGTAAATTTTAATTGATACTAGATAACCAGCTTAACCTAAAGAAGTTTGTGAACACCACTACTAAGGAGTGCTTCTTCAAATTGCAAGTTCTTAGAAACCTAAAACCTCTTCTTCACTTCCAGGACTTCAGACTGGTGCTGCAATCCATCATCCTGTCAAAATTGGACTATTGCAATTCCCTCCTTCTCGGTCACCCAGCCAACGCCATCAAACCTCTTCAAATGGTTCAAAATTCAGCAGCCAGGATGCTCACTAATTCCAAAAAATGGGAACATATTACCCCCACCCTTCAGTTCCTCCACTGGCTATCCATCAAATTCAGGATTCTTTTCAAAGTCCTCACAATCATACATAAAGCTAAACACAACCTCACATCTCTCAACACCGCTATTCAACTAACACCACATACCCCTTCTAGATCAATCAGAAGTGCCTACAAAGACACTCTGTATGCCCCTCAAGCAAAAACATCCCTAAGAAAGCAGGCCATTTCTACAGCAGGACCCCATCAATGGAATGCATTACCGCCGGACATCAGGCAAGAGCCCTGCCCTTCTTCATTCAAAAAAAGGCTTAAAACATGGCTTTTCAGCCTAGCCTTCCCAGACACTTAATTCTCCCTCGCTTTCAGAACGACAATTTCAATCTGACATTCCAGTCGGTCTTCACAGACCAACATTTTGTTCCTGTTGTGTTCCTCAGTTATCATCGTATATGTTATTAAGATGACCTGTTATATTATGTTATTTCATGTCCCGTTTCCACTGTTAATTGCCTCACTTGTTCCTTGTATCGCCCCTGAATGAATTTTGCAGTTACATTGTAAACCGATGTGATCTGTATTTTTTACAGGAGCGTCGGTATAGAAAAGTTAAAAATAAATAAAGAAAATAAAGAAACAGATCTGACAGAATAGTTATGTAGATCTCTATGAAATCTCCCTAAATCTTTTAAATAGCTGATAGGGATGTGCATCGGTTTGTCATTTGTTGGTCATTTGTTTTGTGGTATGCACATATCTAGTACGTGCGTACATTTTCCATTGTACGAACACAGACACTTATGTGTGTACTAGAGAAGATATGCGAGTACCATGAAACAAATAAAATGAATGACCAACGAATGCACATCCCTACTAGCTAACAAATTCTTAGTTTTTTGTATGGTCAGCCCTGCACTTTTCAAGAACACTGTTCACTAGGATACATTTTGAAAAAAACAATATTAGTTAACCATTGAATGCATTGTCAGTTACATACCTGGAGTGGAGATAGAACAAAAATAATGGAATTTTAATCTTCTCCCAGGACTTCTAAAATGAAGTCATGGAACTATTCATAGAAAAAATAATAGGAACCACAAGACCTCATCCAAATGGAAAACTAGAGCTGTTTTCTGACTCGTTCAATACTGATACTTCTTTTTGATTTTAACCATAATAATGTAAATGGAAAGTGAGTAAATGTCAAGTCCTTTCCAATAAATCTGTACAAGAACTAGAACAGAAACCAGAACCAAGGGTTTTCATGAGATAAAGTTCATATGTTTGGATTCTTGACAATGGTGTGCTTGTTTTTATTAGGCCTGGTTGCCTTATTTTGATACAATGCAAATCTGTCAGATTTTGGGTGTGCTTCCACACTCCCACTCAGTTCTCATTGCATGACTTGATATTTAGAGTCAAGCTTTTCATAAGAGCATAAAAACATAAGAAGTTGTCATACTGGGTCAGACCAAGGGACAATCAAGCCCAGCATCCTGTTTCCAACAGTGGCCAATCCAGGTTTCAAGTACCTGGCAAGTATCCAAACATTAAATAGATTCCATGCTATTAAAGCCGGTAATGAGCAGTTCCTGTTTCCTAAGTCAACATGATTAATAACAGTTTATGGACGTCTCCTCCAGGAACTTATACAAACCTTTTTTAAACCCAGCTACAATAACTGCCCTAACCACATCCTCCAGGAAAAATTCCAGAGCTTAATTGTGATTTGAGTGAAAATAATTATCTCTAATTAGTTTTAAATGTGCTACTTGTTAACTTCATGGAGTGCCCCTTAGTTCTTCTATTATCAGAAATAGTGAATAACAAAATTTGCATTTATTCATTCTAGTCTTCTCATGATTTTATAGACCTCTATCATATCCCCTCTTAGCCGTCTCTTCTCCAAGCTGAAGAGCCCTAATCTCTTTAACCTTTCCTCACAGGAGAACCATTCCATTCCCTTTATCATTTTGGTTGCCATTCTTTGTACCTTCACCAGTGCAAATATATCTTTATGAGATGCAGTGACCAGAACTGCACACAGTATTGAAGGTGTGGTCTCAACATGGAGTGATACAGAGGCATTATGACATTCTCCATTTTATTCACCATTCCCTTCCTAATAATTCCTAACATTCTGTTTGCTTTTTTTTACTGCCGCAACACACTGAGCCGATGATTCAATGTATTATCCACTATGATGGACAATTATGCACAATAAGAAGTAATCCTTTAATTAGTGATTTTCAAATAGTAAATTCAAATTAATAAATCTGATGAACTCTTATGCCAATATTTATTTCAGTGGTAGCCAAATGTTTTTTAAAGCTGGTAAACTATGCAAACATTCAGCATACCAAACTTATGAAAATGTATTAAAATAAAATCACTATGAGATTTCTGACAACAAACGCATAATAACAGCAGAATACATTTCTTGAAAAATAAGAAGTCTTTGCTTCAATGTCCTTGAGGTCAATATTCAAAGCTGGCTGGATAACTCACAGGTTATCTGACTAAAAAGCAACTTTCGAATATTCCCCTTGCTTATCCATCTAAAAATCATATGGATAAGTCATTATCTGGCTAAGATTTAGACAAATAAGAATGGGGTGTGTGGGGGTATTCCAGGGTGGGGTTGAGTTAGCTGAATAATTTATTTGGAGTTAGCTCAATAAGAGCCCAATTTTAAAAGGTCCACAAGTGTAAAAATGGGGGGAGGGGGGGCAGGGCCGGGGGCGTGGTCTGGGTGGGGCAGGCTGGGACAATGCCATTCGACCCAAGGAGCAGTAAGTAATTGAACAAAAAAAAGTAAGTAGCTAGGAAGGGGTTAGGGGTCGGGAAGGAGAGGAAAGGGGAAAGGGTACAAAGGTTAGGTATGGGTATTGGGAAGTTCCCTCCCAGTCCGCTCCTTAATTGGAGCGGACTGGGAGGGAACTGGGGAAGCCCTGCTGCCATCGCCACAACTGGCCTTTTAAAATTTCCCCCCTGCATGCTGAAGATGCCATCTACCCACACATGTGGGCGTGAATGTTAAAATCTGCCACGCATGAGCGCGTGGATATCATATTTTATCACTCGTGCGCACTAATACACTCATGTTATAAAATAGCTGCGCCCATGTGCATGCACTGGGAACCGCCCGCACATGGACGCGTGCGGGTCTCAAAATCAACCCCTATGATATTTGGCTAACTCAAGATATGCCTGAGAGCAGGTCTAATGTTATTCAGAAACATGTTCCCAGATAACTTTATCCTTAACCGGCTGTGGGCTTTAAAAAAAAAAAAAAAAAAGGGGGGATCACATGCCTATTCTCCCCACCACAAACCCCCCCCCCCTCCCTCTTCCTCTTCTAAATGCTCAGCCCTGCTGGTCCGCGGCTGCTTCCTCCCTTCCAACAAATTCCAATCCATCTAATAATTATCAAGATAAAAGTGCTTGAGCCTGTGTTGGTCTCCAGGCTCCCACTCCAGGTCTTATCTGTTAGAAATCGTACCCTCCAGGGCTTCCTCTACCCCCACACCCAACCCTAACTGCCCCACCCTCCAAGCACCATATATTTGTGTTTTCCTTACCCCAGATCATGGTAGCAGCCTACTGTGATCCGGGCCTGGTGCATTTGCCATCGTTAGGGAGCTGCACTGGAAACATAGGGAGCTCTGCCAGATGTATGTTTCCATTACAGCTCCCTAGCAACATCAGAAGCACTGGGCTAGGGTCCCAGTTGGCTGCTGCCATGATCCAGGCTAATGAAAATAAAGATCAAAGAAAGAATAGGGTTGGGAGGTGGAAGGGGTCCCTGAAGGTAAGATTTATAACAGATTTGATGGGTCCCAGGGGGAGGGGAGGGGACTGGCCACAGCCCCAACCCTGGCTCAGGCCCTTTTATTTTGATAACTATGGGATAGAGGGGGTTTGTGGGGGGAAGGCTCCAGGCATGGCCCAGTAGGGCCGAGCATTTGTAGCTTAGGTGGGAGGGGGAAGGGAAACCGTCATAGGGCAAGCAGGCCAGCAATCCTTTTCTTTCTTTAAAGCCCTCAGCTTGGCACTTGTTTGGCTCAATTCTTTTTAATTTAGCCAGTTAAAGCTAAAGTTATCTGACTAACTATATCCAGATAACTTTTATCTAACCAGCATTTATTTTTATCCAGATAATTTGATTGGGATTACTCAGCTGGATATCTATCCCAATATCCTAGATAACTTATTTGGCTAACTTTAGCTGCATAGGTTATCCATTTTACTCAGTTTTTGAATACTGGCCTCCTTATGATCAGAATAACGAAAGGAAAATGTAAAACAATCCAGGAACACAACATTTTTTAAATCAAAATGATCAGACACTTTGGAACTGACTGAAAAAACCCAGAGATCTAGGTTTCCCATCATTTTATGTGCCATAAAGTTATACTGCTTTTCACTTCTGATAACGTTATGCTTGCAATTCCAGCATTTTCTCTCTTAGAGCAGTGTGGAGGTGACGGGAATGGAGCTGAGCGTACCTTGCTCCTGGAAAACAGCTATAAAGTATTGGGGAGACATCGGGAGGTCAGGGGAAGGGGACTGCCACAATCTTATAAATCATTGCGGGGGGGGGTGGGAGGGAAGGGAGGGGCAGCCTAATTTGGGAGTTTGAAAAACCCTGGATGAAGCGGATTCTCGGGGACTTACTAAGGATTTGAGAGGTGAGGTGGATATGGCCCAACAGGGTCTTTATAAGATATTTTTTTGGGGGGATGGGATGGTCCACTGGCCCAGTAATTTTTTTTTTTCATTTCATAATAGTGCTACTCAGCCAGATATCTTTAAAGATATCCAGTTAAGAAGCACGTTATTTAGCCACACAAGGCCGGATAACTTTAGACTTGCTCATAAGCAAGTCTAAAGTTAGCTGGCTAACCTAGCTGGATATACCCGATATTCAACTAGGTTAGCTGAATAACTCAACCCCTCCTCAGAATGCTTCTAAAATTCCCCTTTTTTATTCAGCTAAATTATAGCTAGATAAGTGGCCAGAAGCTAGAAATAAGCTAGAAGCAGTGTATTAGGGGTGTGCATTTGTTTCCAACGTATTGGTAATCTGCAAGTATAGGGCCATATTCGTTGTATTTGTAGGGAAGCGAAACGTATTGCGATTCCCCATGAATACAACAAATCTTCACCAAATTATTTGGCTGTCTAATGGAGCGAATTTAAACAAATCCCCCACCCTCCTGACCCCCCCCAAGACTTACCAAATCTCCCTGGTGGTCCAACAGGGGGTCCGGGAGCCATCTCCTGCTGCTGGTATTCAAAAGGGCACCGATAGCCTTTGACCTTACTATGTCACAGGGGCTACCGGTGCCATTGGTTAGCACCTGTGACATAGTGAGGGCAAAGGTTATTGGCGCCATTTTGATGACTGGCAGCCAACGGCCCGAGTGCAGGAGATCGCTCTCAGACCCCCACTGGACCACCAGGGACTTTTGGAAAGTCTTGTGGGGGTCAGGAGGGTCACCCAAGATTTGCCAATAGTCCCTGGTGGTCCAGCGGAGGTCCGGGAGTGATCTCCTGCACTCGGGCCGTTGGCTGCCAGTCATCAAAATGGTGCCAATAGCCTTTGCCCTCACTATATCACAGAGGCCTACCAATGGCACCGGTAGCCACTGTGACATAGTAAGGTCAAAAGCTATCGGTGCCATTTTGAATACCGGCAGCCAACGGCGTGAGTGCAGGAGATGGCTCCCAGACCCCCGCTGGATCACCAGGGAGTTTTGGTAAGTCTTGGGGGGGGGGGGGGTCAGGAGGGTGGGGGGGTTGTAGTTAATTCAATTTTAGACGGGAAATAAATAAGAATAAACGCATGAACGTATCGGGGGCCCCCCTTGCTGAATGCAATGTATCTGCCCCCTGATGAATACGAATACCGAACGCAACATATGCCATCCCTCTGCACATCCCTACAGTGTATATCTAAATAAAAAGGTTGAAAATTTCAGTTCAGTTACTCACCTTGGAAAGTTGTTGAGATAGTTTGATTTGGTTTGATTAGGTACCACTATTTGTTAATCAAGAGAGTAGTGAGTCACTCTGGCTGATTAACTGAAGTGTTAAGGTTGTGTGCTTGATTTGATTAGGTGAGCCATTCAGGACAACTAACTGTAGTGTAAATCTCCAAAGAGATTTTTTTGCACTAATTTACCTTAGAAGTACATTATATATTGCAAGGGAAGAGCTCAGTAACCCACAATCCACTGGGAGCACTGAGAGGAGAGGATCACCTTGCTGGTGGCTGAAAGGCGTCAGTAATTTTTTGCTTGGGACATTGTCTTTTTTAAAAGTATTGGGGCAAAGTTAACTTTTTGGGAATATTATTTAGTGTGTTTGTGTTTTTAATAGTCAGTAAGAGAGCAAATAAACAGAAGTTAGACTGTTTTAATTTTTAAATAGTCAGTCAGTAAGGCAGCTAGTAAGCAGTAGTTAGGTTGTTTATTTTTAAAAGTCTGTAAGGCAGCTGGTAAGCAGAAGTTAGAGTGTTTGTATATAAAAAAAAAAATAGCCAGAATCTAGAAATAAGCTAGAAGCAATGTATATCTAAGTTAAAAGGTTGAAAAGTTCAGTTCAGTTACTCACCATGGAAAAGTATTGAGGTAGTGTGATTTGGTTTGATTAGGTACCAACATTTGTTAATCAAGAGAGCAGTGAGTCACTCTGGCTGACTAACTGAAGTGTTAAGGTTGTGAGTTTGATTTGATTAAGTACCATTGTTTGTTAATCAGAACAGCTGTGTTTAAAAATTGATTGGATAAGTTCTTGGAGGAGAAGTCCATTACTTGTTATTAATTGAGTTGACTTAGAAAATAACCACTGCTATTACTAGCAACAGTAACATGGAATAGACTTTTGGGACCTTGCCAGGTTCTTATGGCCTGGATTGGCCACTGTTGGAAACAGGATGCTGGGCTTGATGGACCCTTGGTCTGACCCAGCATGGCATGTTCTTATGTTGTTTTTGATGAATAACTTGTGAGTTATAAGTAAAAATGGCTTTTGAATATTGGCCTCCTAGTCTTTATTTGATATTTTTTTGTTTTATCAAACATTTATTTCTGTATACGATTCCAGGCAATATCCACTAATATTATATACTCTGCTGTGTAGGTGGCATGCTGGTGGGTGGAGTTGTTGGACTGGTTCTTCTATCTCCCAGCTAATTGAAAAAGCTGTAACGTCGAGATTGCTGATGTGTGTCATCACTGCCAAGGGAAATGGGGAATAGCAGCGATGGTGCTTCCATTTATCGACACTGTGCCGCGCATTGAGCACGTGTTGCAGGCCCATGACATCACCCGGTGTCAGACCCGGCATGCACGCTCCTCTGGAGCACGCACTCAGCCGCCAGGTACATACTGCATGGGGCTGGGGGTGATCCAGCAGTGTCAACATTAGGGTTGGGCTTCTGCTCACAGGGGCACGAGTCCCTGGTATATAAGAACATAAGAACATAAGAAATTGCCATGCTGTTTCAGACCAAGGGTCCATCAAGCCCAGCATCCTGTTTCCAACAGAGGCCAAAAACCAGGCCACAAGAACCTGGCAATTACCCAAACACTAAGAAGAACCCATGCTACTGATGCAATTAATAGCAGTGGCTATTCCCTAAGTATAATTGATTAATAGCCATTAATGGACTTCTCCTCCAAGAACTTATCCAAACCTTTTTTGAACCCAGCTACACTAACTGCACTAACTACCTTCTCTGGCAACAAATTCCAGAGCTTTATTGTGCGTTGAGTGAAAAAGAATTTTCTCCGATTAGTCTTAAATGTGTTACTTGCTAACTTCATGGAATGCCCCCTAGTCCTTCTATTATTCGAATGTGTAAATAACCGAGTCACATCTACTTGTTCAAGACCTCTCATGATCTTAAATACCTCTATCATATCCCCCCTCAGCCGTCTCTTCTCCAAGCTGAACAGCCCTAACCTCTTCAGCCTTTCCTCATAGGGGAGCTGTTCCATCCCCTTTATCATTTTGGTTGCCCTTCTCTGTACCTTCTCCATCGCAACTATATCTTTTTTGAGATGCGGCGACCAGAATTGTACACAGTATTCAAGGTGCGGTCTCACCATGGAGTGATACAGAGGCATTATGACATTTTCCGTTCTATTAACCATTCCCTTCCTAATAATTCCTAACATTCTATTTGCTTTTTTGACTGCTGCAGCACACTGAGCCGACGATTTTAAAGTATTATCCACTATGATGCCTAGATCTTTTTCCTGGGTGGTAGCTCCTAACATGGAACCTAACATCGTGTAACTACAGCAAGGGTTATTTTTCCCTATGTGCATCACTTTGCACTTGTCCACATTAAATTTCATCTGCCATTTGGATGCCCAATCTTCCAGTCTTGCAAGGTCCTCCTGTAATGTATCACAATCTGCCTGTGATTTAACTACTCTGAATAATTTTGTATCATCCGCAAATTTGATAACCTCACTCGTCGTATTCCTTTCCAGATCATTTATATATATATTGAAAAGCACCGGTCCCAATACAGATCCCTGAGGTACTCCACTGTTTACCCTTTTCCACTTAGAATATTGACCATTTAATCCTACTCTCTGTTTCCTGTCTTTTAACCAGTTTGTAATCCACGAAAGGACATCGCCTCCTATCCCATGACTTTTTAGTTTTCGTAGAAGCCTCTCATTAGGGACTTTGTCAAACGCCTTCTGAAAATCCAAATACACTACATCTACCGGTTCACCTTTATCCACATGTTTATTAACCCCTTCAAAAAAATGAAGCAGATTTGTTAGGCAAGACTTCCCTTCGGTAAATCCATGTTGACTGTGTCCCATTAGATCATGTCTTTCTATATGCTCTACAATTTTGATCTTGAGAATAGTTTCCACAATTTTTCCCGGCACTGAAGTCAGGCTCACTGGTCTATAATTACCCGGATCGCCCCGGAGCCTTTTTTAAATATTGGGGTTACATTGGCCACCCTCCAGTCTTCAGGTACAATGGATGATTTTAATGATAGGTTACAAATTTTAACTAATAGATCAGAAATTTCACTTTTTAGTTCCTTCAGAACCCTAGGATGCATACCATCCGGTTCAGGTGATTTGCTACTCTTTAGTTTGTCAATCTGGCCTACTACATCTTCCAGGTTCACAGTGATTTCGTTCAGTTCGTCTGAGTCACAGGGGCTACCGGTGCCATTGGTCGGCCCCTGGCACCGGTAGCCCCTGTGACATAGTAAGGGCAAAGGCTATCGGCGCCATATTGAATACCAGCAGCCGACCGGCCTGAGTGCAGGAGATCACTCCAGGACCCCCACTGGACCAGCAGGGACTTTTGGCAAGTCTTGTGGGGGTCAGGAGGGTGCGTGGTTGTAGTTAATTAAATTTAAAGGGTTGGGATGGGGGAATTTTGGGGAAATGAATACATATGTAACTAATGAACGGATCAGGGTCCCCCAAGAACAGATGCAATGCATTTGGGTCCTGACGAATGCAAATACCGAATGGGGCAAATCCGTCCCTGCTGCACATCCCTAATGAGCAGAGGAACCAGAGAAGGCAATCAAACTACTAGGGATGTGTTTTCATTTGAAATGACATAGTCAATCTCAAAAAATGGTCTATATTATTTAATCTTACACTTATCAATCTTCCCTTATAGACAATTATGAATAATGATAAGGTAATGAAAGTTTATGCCTGTTATGATGCTGATTTTTTATAATTGTCTATAAGGGAAGATTGATAAGTGTAAGGTAGTTTGTGCTTTCTTTCCTTCACTTCCATGCCTGTTGCTATTAGCTATATTATTAAGAACATAAGAAAATGCCATACTGGGTCAAACCAAGGGTCCATCAAGCCCAGCATCCTGCTTCCAACAGTGGCCAATCCAGGCCACAAGAACCTGGCAAGTACCCACAAACTAAGTCTATTCCATGTTACCATTGCTAATGGCAGTGGCTATTCTCTAAGTGAACTTAATTGTTGCGGTCTGCACCGCTTCCCCTCTTTTCCCCATGACCAGCGCCTACCTCTGCGTCTGGGGACGCCGCACTCCGCGGTCTCCAGGACCCAAGGACGCGCTCAGTTCCATGTGGCATCCGCCATTTGCCTGTCTCTCTCACCGAGGCCTCGCGCGCGCGCGAGTACAGCCACTTTGAGCGCCCAGAACCCGGAAGTCAAGCCCCGCCTGCGCTGATGACGTCACGCTCTGAGACAGATATAACCGGCGTCCGGACGTTCCATCATCGCCTTGCAACGAGGTTCACTACAATCTTGTAGTTCTGAGTTGCGCTTCGTCTTGCTGAGTTCCTGCCGCTGACCTTGGAGTTCCTGACTACGCTCTGCCTGCTGCCTGCCTCGACCCGGTTCGTCCCTGACTACGCTCTGCCTGCTGCCTGCCTCGACCCCAGTTCGTCCCTGACCACGCTCTGTTGCCGCCTGCCTTTGATCCCGGCTCGTCTCTGTCCCTGCTTCAGCCTTCAGCCTTCAGCCTTGCATTCACCTGCTGGCCGCGGACCCCGCTCCAGGTTTCTACTTGCTCCTACTCACGTCTGCTCACTTAGAGACTCTATCATCTTTGGACTTCCTGGTTCTCTGTTGCTGGCCTCTCTCTCTAGTACCCAAGTCCCAAGGTGCCAGAACCCTATGGGCCCCTCCTGGGGGGTTCTGGGTACCCGGGTGAAGATCTTGTGCTAGACTCAATTACCATTGGACTTCCTGGTTCTCTGTTACTGGACTCTCTCTCTGGTACCTAAGTCCCAAGGAGCCAGGACCCTACGGGCTCCTCCTGGGGGGTTCCTGGTTTCCGGGCAATCACCTGGTGAACACTTTGAGCCTTGGCTCCGCCTCCCAGCCTACCCCGCCTCTCGTGGTATGTCTGCCCAAGGGTCCAGTATTCCACAGCAGTACCCAACTGCAACACTTAATAGCAGGTAATGGACTTCTCCTCCAAGAACTTATCCAATCCTTTTTTAAACACAGCTTTGGATAAGTTTAAAAAAGGATTGGATAAGTTCTATATTATTAAATGTTTTCAATAAGAAACAACAGCATAAAAACACAAAATGTAGCTTTTTCTTCCTTTTTTGTTTTTAGTAAGAACTATTAAGGAATGGTAAGCACTTAATTCAAATAGCACATACTAAATCAAATTAGTCTGTACTAA
Source organism: Rhinatrema bivittatum (assembly GCF_901001135.1). Classification (NCBI taxonomy): domain Eukaryota; kingdom Metazoa; phylum Chordata; class Amphibia; order Gymnophiona; family Rhinatrematidae; genus Rhinatrema; species Rhinatrema bivittatum. The sequence goes on from NC_042616.1 coordinate 66,983,753, forward strand.
TTCAAATTAGTGCATACTATTTCAATTTACCACATACTATTTGGAATCAGTGTGTAATGTTTGAGTTAGTGCCCACTAATTTGAATTAGCATACAATAAGAATGATACTTTATTAATTTTAAAGCGAAAATTTTTAAACACAAAATTAAACAAAACCAAAATAAAAAACTAAATCAATATTTAAAACGTAAAATGTTTCCAATCACACCCCAACAAACTACACAAGTAGAAAATGCTGCATCACAAATTACACCTGCACACTTCTTCACAATGCATATATATTATTGACTGAACATAGCTGGATTTGTAGAACAGCATGACTGGCATTTGAAAGTCCGGGGTAAATAATAGGATCCCATAGGTATATGGACACCTGTCTACTTAGGTGTCCTACTGAAAAATGACCTCATGATACAAACAAAAGCATTTCAATTCACTAAAGGGTGAAGCATCCTGCTATAAAATAAGAGCGAGTTCCAAAAAAGTTTTTCCACCAAAAATGTGGACATCTGGTCTCCTTAAGAGCCACTAGAAAATAGGCTGTTTGTACTATTACTAGCGAAAAATGCCTGCAATTACTCAGGCTGTCTGGTCCATAATGGATATACATTTTAAAATTGAACAAAAGTGCCTGGAAAAATATTGGAAACTATTCTAAAGATCAAAATCACAGCGCAAATAGAAAGACATGGTTTATTGGAACACAACCAGCATAGATTTACCCAAGGAAAGTCTTGCCTCACAAATCTGCTTCCTTTTTTTAAAGGGGTTAATAACCATGTGGATAAAGGTGAACCAGTAGATGTAGTGTATTTGGATTTTCAGAAGGCATTTGACAAAGTCCCTCATAAGAGGCTTCTAAGAAAACTGAAAAGTCATGGAACAGGAGGTGATCTCCTTTCGTGGATTACAAACTGGTTAAAAGACAGGAAACAGAGAGTAGGATTAAATGCTCAATTTTCCAGTGGAAAAAGGTAAACAGTGGAGAGCCTCAGGGATCTGTACTTGGACCGGTGCTTTTCTATATATTTATAAATGATCTGGAAAGGAATACAACGAGTGAGGTTATCAAATTTGCAGATGATACAAAATTATTCAGAGTAGTTAAATCGCATGCGGATTGCGATAAATTGCAGGAGGAACTTGCAAGACTGGAAGATTGGGCATCCAAATGCAAGATGCAAGATGATGTTTCATTCCTAAAAAATTAGGACACTTTAATAGCCAAATTTTCAAAGGCTCTTGCGCGTAAAAACCAGGGTTTACGCACGTGGACAGGTTTTGCGTAAGCCGCATTTTCAAACAGGCCCAGCCATGTGCGTAAACCCCGGTATATGTACAAGAGCCAGGCTTCTTCAAAGGGGCATGGGGTGGGGTGGGGTGGGAGGAGGGATGGAACAGTGCCATTGTATGTTGTCCGGGTGAAACGCACACCAGCCAGCTGCTGGCGCACATATCTTGCTTCTGCTCCCAGGAGCAGTAAGTAAAAAAATAAAACAATATTTGGGGTAGCTAGGTAGGCTTTAGGGGTCGGGATGAAGAGGGGAAAGGGAAGAAATGTTAGGTAGGGGGGTGGGAAAGTTCCCTCCCAGTTCGCTCCTTAATTGGAGCGGACTGGGAAGGAACTGGGGAAGGTCCGATTGTGTCGCCTTGTGTATTTATGCAAAATTCTGCCCCCTAGTGCGCTCTGCCCGCACACGTGTATGCGGATTTTAAAATCCGGCACGCATGTGTGCGTGCCCATTGAATTTTATAACATGTGCGCACTGGCGCGCACTAGCATGTTAAAAAGTCAGCACGTCCGTGTGCGCGCGCCTGGAAGCACCTGCACATGAACTTTTCATTATGTCATTATTCTGATTGCTCATCAAAGTATATTGTTTATGTGGTGCTGTGCCCTTGTGATATGGCTTATGTTGGCAAAACTACAAGGAGCCTAAGGACCAGGATTTCAGAACATTGCAGTTGTTTTAAATGCAAAAGAGTCCAAGCACCACTTGTGAGACATTGCCTATCCAAAGGGCATGAATTTCAGCAACATGAGATACTTTGTCACTGTTATGGTCCAAAAAAATCCCAGAGGTGGTGACAGAGAAGAATGCTAATGTGAAATGAACAAAGATGGATTCATAAATTAAATGATTTGGAACCAGACGGCATGAATACCATCTTCGAGTGGGGATAACTATAGAATCATCAATTTCTCATAGAATTAGGGATGTGAATCGTTTTTCGACGATTAAAATTATCATCCGATAATTTTAATATCGTCTTAAACCGTTATGGAACACAATACAATAGAGATTCTAACGATTTATCGTTATAAATCGTTAGAATCGTGAGCCGGCACACTAAAACCCCCTAAAACCCACCCCCGACCCTTTAAATTAAATCCCCCACCCTCCCGAACCCCCCCCCAAATGACTTAAATAACATGGGTGTCCAGCGGCGGTCCGGAACGGCAGCGGTCCGGAACGGGCTCCTGCTATTGAATCTTGTTGTCTTCAGCCGGCGCCATTTTCCAAAATGGCGCCGAAAAATGGCGGCGGCCATAGACCAACATGATTCCATGGCAGGAGGTCCTTCCGGACCCCCGCTGGACTTTTGGCAAGTCTTGTGGGGGTCAGGAGGCCCCCCCCAAGCTGGCCAAAAGTTCCTGGAGGTCCAGCGGGGGTCAGGGAGCGATTTCCTGCCGCGAATCGTTTTCCGTACGGAAAATGGCGCCGGCAGGAGATCGACTGCAGGAGGTCATTCAGCGAGGGTTCCGGCGCCTCGCTGAATGACCTCCTGCAGTCGATCTCCTGCCGGCGCCATTTTCCGTACGGAAAACGATTCGCGGCGGGAAATCGCTCCCTGACCCCCGCTGGACCTCCAGGAACTTTTGGCCAGCTTGGGGGGGGCCTCCTGACCCCCACAAGACTTGCCAAAAGTCCAGCGGGGGTCCGGAAGGACCTCCTGCCATGGAATCGTGTTGGTCTATGGCCGCCGCCATTTTTCGGCGCCATTTTGGAAAATGGCGCCGGCTGAAGACAACAAGATTCAATAGCAGGAGCCTGTTCTGGACCGCTGCCGTTCCGGACCGCCGCTGGACACCCAGGTTATTTAAGTCATTTGGGGGGGGGTTCGGGAGGGTGGGAGATTTAATTTAAAGGGTCGGGGGTGGGTTTTAGGGGGTTTTAATGTGCCGGCTCACGATTTTACGATTTTTCACGATATTTTACCCCCCCAAACGGCAACAATACGATTCCCTCCCCCTCCCAGCCGAAATTGATCGTTAAGACGATCGAGGACACGATTCACATCTCTACATAGAATCAGAACATTTTTGTGAATCTACAGTCAATTTAATGATTCAATGTTCTCATTTGGAAGGTTAATTAAAGAATGAATCACAGAGGAGATTTGTTGACTCATTCTGTACTACTGATTGTATTTGAGCCAATCATGGTACAACACATGGAATGCTGTGATTGCACGATTTGTGTATTTAAAGATCAGCATTGCATCCCATGTTCCTCTCAGACATTTTCATGCACTGCCTCCATAACATGCAAATTTTCTCTCATGCATATTCATTGTGGATATCCTGAAAACCCAACAGGCTGGGGGGTCCCCAGGACAGGGGTGGGAACCACTGTGTTAGATGAATGCTGTCATGTTAAATGTATGATACAATGAACAGGATTGCTTTTGGTAAGTTTACTGATATTAAAATATATTTTGTCAGGCAATTCATAGTAGCGAATGACATTTTGATATTTAAACATTTTCTAAAAAAGAAAAGAAAACATAAAAATTAAAATTAAAAATAATCACAATGGAAGTAGATATATAAAAAGGATTGACTGAAGATAAAAGTTGTGTGGCTATACAATTTGGAGGTTTTTTGACTAATGATTTTGCCTAACCATTACCAAATCAATTCATAAGGCATGTGATGTCTTTTTCCTCCATATATTAAAATTTGAAGTGCCAATTCTAAAATATGTGCATGCTTATATTGATGTTTATGGACATTTTGTGGTCATTGATTTGCAAACACAGTTGTGTGCATGCTTGAAAAGCTTTTCAATTGGTAGTACCGGATACGATAGTTTGTGTATCCAGGGGTCTTTTTTTTTTTTTGTAGCATATAATTAACTGACAACATACTCTGGCAACCAATTCACATTTTATGTGCACAAATGGAATTTACTTTCTTATATTTACTGTCAGTCTACTATCAGTTAGTTTCATAGAACATCCCCTACTCCAAGTAGTAATTAAAAGGGTGAATAATTGTTCCCTGTTAACATCTTCCACACCACTTGTGATTTTAGAAACTCCTGGTAAACCCGCTCTCAGGCTTCTCTTCTCCAAGCGTTAGGGCTTTAACTCTCTTCATAATGGAGCCATCTCCTGTAGTCTTGACCATTTTTTGTTGCCCTTGTATGCACCTTTCCAGTTCTGTTTTATCAATTTTGAGTCAGGGATAACCAGAACTGCACATAATAATCAAGGTGTATTCACACCATATGTTTATGCAGAGGCATTGTGATAGTCATAGTTCTCTATTTCCTCACATTCTGTTTGGTTTTTTTTGCCTGCTGCTGTGCACTGAGTTTAGGATTTAAGTCTGTTTCCCACCATGACTTCAAAGTCCTTTTCCTGAGTAGAAACGTTCAGTAAGGAAACCAGCATTATGGGCATGGGAAGACATTTTTCAAAGCAAACTAGTTGCATTACCAGATTTGCATGCTTAAATTGCTCTCCTTTTAGGCCCAGCAAAAGGCGTGTGCAGACTTCAACAGCATGCATTCTTTAAACTGGATTATAAGGCGACATTCACTGGGGAGGGGTGGTGGTGTTAAGTTGGAGGAGGAAACTAGAGGACCTACATAAGATTTTTAAAAGTATGTGTGTTGTGAACCTGTCTGTGCCTTACCTCCCGTGGCCAGTCGGGCCGCTGGTGCTATTTCCTTCGTGGTGAGTGTGCCGCCATCACCGGGCTCTTCTCCGACTGCCTCCGACCCTGCGCGGCGGGGTCAGGCTGCCAGGGGCTCTCCCTCGCGGCCAGAACAGCCGCTGCCGCTCCTGTTCCTCCTGACACGGCTTGGACCATTCTTGGGGTCCTCGGAAAGCAGGGAGCCGTCCTCACCGATGCCAGGGTCTTCAGCCGGCAGGGAAGTCATCCCTGCTGGTGCCTGCAGCTTCCTGCTCTTCCTGCAGCCTGCCATCTCTCCACCTTCATAGCAGGACTGCCCTGCTGCCTGCCTTGCTTCTCCTCGGGCCTTCCACGTGGCTGGGGACGCCACCAGCCTGTCATCTCTTCTCCCAGCTTTCCTTAGACGCGGGCACACGCCTCTCTCCTGCTCTTTAAGGGCCAGCCAGGTGTGACCCCCTGCTGGCCCCTCCCTGGGCGTTGTCCTCTTCAGCCCTACAAAAAGGTTCAGCATCCATTCCAGTGTTGCCTTCACAAGGAGTTAGACGCTCCTGTGATCTGCTTGTCCAGCGCTCCAGGAGTCGTCCCTGTTCCAGCTCTTCTTCAAGGTCCTTTGTTTCCTGTTCTTCGTTGGAGCTCCTCATCTTGTCCAGTTGTCCATGTTCCAGTCCAGATGTCTGCTTGCTGTTCCTGATACCCATGGTCAGTCTTATTGTCTGTCTTCCAGTTCCTGCAATCCATGATCCAGTCCAGATGTTCGTCTCCTGTTCCTGATGTCTGTGATGATCCAGTCCAGATGTTCGTCTCCTGTTCCTGATGTCTGTGATGTTCTTATCTTGTTCCTGAAGTCCGTGTTCTAGTCAAGATGTACTGATCCCCTGGTCCCTCATTGCCACCCTTCAGGGCGTGCCATGTCGTGGTCCACGACCAGTCCCATGGGCGGGCTGTGTAGGGCGCCTCGAAGAATGATGCCTTCCTCACTTCTGTAGCACAAGCCTCTGGGAGACTTCCGCTTGTATCCTTGTCCCTGGTCTACGGAGTTGTTATGGATCTGCTCCCCAAAGGGGAGGAGTTAGCAATCTGTCATTGATCTACTCCCCCAGAGGGGAGGAGTTCGCAATCTGGTATCGATCTGGCTGCTGAATACTCCTGTAGAAGGAGGAGCTATCATCTGTTATGGATAACCCCGCCAGGAGGAGTTAGTAATCTGTTAGCGCTCACCCCGCCAGGAGGGAGAAGTTAGCAATACGAATGGCTTAGCTCCTTCAGAGGAGAGGCAATAGCAATATGTTGTAGATCACTCCTCGAGAAGAGAGGGATAGCAATCTGTTAGTGATGTGACTGCCAGGGAGGCGGAGTTAGTCTTCTGTAGAATGCTGTTTCCCCAAAGAGAGGAGCTAGCAATATGTAATACTCTGTAGGCGTAGTTAGTGATCTGATGTGGGATGGCTCCCACAGAGTGGCAGTCGGTACGATACCGCTCTAATAGTGTAAGGAATAAACACTTAGTAGAAATGGTGAATCCTTGGGCCGATGGCAGATGACAGCACCCCCAGGAGGAGATCATGAGAGGGATCGCTGGCTAGGCTGGAGTATGAGACAAACACAGATAGTTCTTTATTAGACTAGAAGTTGAACCACCAGAGGTGGCAGTAGTGAGCTGATGTGCCCAGCAGAGCTGAAGTCCCTCAAATACTGAATTACAATCTCTGGGTTGCTGAGCTGTAGAGAGAGTATAGGTAGTGAGTAGACAGGGTATGCTGGATACATAACCAGTAGTAGATGATACACTCACAATTGTAGATATCTGTAATGGCCTCTTATGCAATGGAGAGTCTTCAGTATATTCAGGAACAGGAGCCGTAGGCAAGTACTGGTTCCTATAAGCAGTCTGAAATAAAAACTCACAATAGCTGTGTATGAGATGACTTCTGGAATAGAAGAGAGTCTTGGAGGGATTTAGGAACATAGGCTTTCGTGGAGCAAGTACCGGTTCCTATCTGCAATCTATAATAGTAATTCATAAGATAGAGATGTGCGATAGCTTCTGAGATAGAAGAGAATCTGTAAAGAGTTTTAGGAACATGGGCCCTCGTGGAGTGAGTACCGGTTCCTATCTGCAATCTTCAATAATAACTCACGATCTCCATACCTGCGATAACGTCTTAGACAGAAGGGAGTCTTCAGAGATTAGGAACATAGGCCCTCGTGGAGCGAGTGCCGATTCCTATCTGTAATAGAACTCACAGAGTTCACGTCTGCGATCGCTTCCAGGCAGTAAGGAATCTTCTGAGCATTCAGGGACATAGGCCCTCGAGGAGCGAGTACCTGATCCCGTCTGAAATCAAGAAGAGAGAGAGAGCGGGGCCCCCTAGGAGCGGATACCCCTAGGTAAGTTTGTAGGGGCAGAGCAGCAGAGAAAGATTTCCCCTTGCTAACTTGATTCATAGTTGCAAGCAAAGACCTTTTAAGTTGGAATTGGATGACGTCACTACGGGGGGATGCCCCCAAGGTTCGCGCCCTTGCTGGTACAAAGTCTGGAGCGTGCGCATGCGCGTGCCCTTACGTCATCAGGAACATGGAGGATCCGCAGCGTCAAGCCAGCCCGGGGATTCTGGGGCGAAGAGGCAAGGAGAAGCTGCGGCAGCATCTGTCCGTCAGACCCAAAGGTAGAGAGAGTGGAGCGAGGGTGAGAACAGGCACGAACGCAACAGGAGTCCCGTGTGCTTACTCCGTCCATGCCAAAGACTCTGCTAGTACCTGTCCCTGTTGCTGCATGGTCCGTGACCAGCCACTGGCGGCTGTGTAGGGTGCATCCCGTTGCAGGCCTCTACAGCTTCTGAGACGTGTTCCTCTTCTTCTCACCACATCTCGCCTAGAGGCTCTTCGAGTCCAGCATGGTCTGCGACCAGCCCCATGGGTGGGCTGTGTAGGGCGCGCTGCGTCATAGTCTCAAACCAGTACTTTGCTTGTCTCTCCTGAATACCCTGAACCTAGCTTGAGTCTTCTGAATACCTTGTGCATCCAAGTACCTTGTTCCTGAGTCTCATCTGTGCATCCAAGTACCTCGTTCCTGAATCTTCGTCTGAATCTCCATGTTCCGGTCTTCGTTGCCCTGGCCTCTATCCGGCCTGCCGCTTCTTGCCGTTTCCCAGCAGCAGGTCCAAAAGTGCTTGGAATGGTGATTGAAGAAGGTAGCCCCAAATAGCATTTATTTTTGTATAAAGAGAAAAAGCCTCTTAGTCCCCTGCCTTTATTACTCTGCAGGTGTGTGTAATAAAGGCTTATGGAATCTGGGTGGACATTGGAAAACTACTGATGCATAAACTGCTCTCCCTCCTAACTATAAGCTTGCCTATCAATAGATTTGTGTTGCGACCGTCACTGCCCAATGTATCAAATACGCCCACCTTACCTCTTTGGCGACTCCCTCGTTGCCTGTTGGAAGTTTGGCTGCCGCGGGGTCATCTTGCCGTTCCCCTCCGGCGTCCCCGGACTGGCTAGACACTGCACTCCGCCATGTTTCCCAGCAGCCTAAGGGCGCACGCGCAGCGCGGCCCTGACTCAAGTGCCAGCAGTTGCGTGAACCTCAGGGGTATTCCCCTGAGGTGACGTCATCTTCACCAGATATTTAAGGTCTCTGAATTCACTAACAAATCGAGTTAGCAAGGTCTTTCCTTCAGGTATCGCTGTGGATAGGATTCGCTCTCCGCATACCTTGCTATTTTGCCTCCTCGGACTTACCAGGGGTACCGCTCCTTGGGGGCCTCGCTTTCTCTTTTGCTTTTCAGATTGCAGACTGGAACTGGTACTCGCTCCTTGAGGGCCCACGTTCCCGGACTTGCTACCGAATATAACTTCTGCCAGGAAGTCATCGCTGCCTACAACACTAGTGAGTTACCATCTCTCTCTCAGAGCTTTCCCTGGAACCAGGTACTCGCTCCTCGAGGGTCTAATCCATTCCAGCTCCTGGGCTGCTTCATGAGTCCATTGTATGAGTGTTACCATCAAGGTTCTGTTCCTGAACTCTGCATACCCTGCTACTCACTATCTTCAGTTTCTCTACAGCTCAGTTATCCAGGATTGCTGTTCTAGTACCTGAAGGACTACAGCCCTGCTGGGCACTTCCAGCTCACTACTGCCACCTCTGGTGGTTCAACATACTGTTTAATAAAAGAACTAGTGTGTGTCTGTCTCTACTCTGAGCCTGACCTGTGGTCCCTCTCGGGATCTTCCCCAGGGGACGTGGTCATCTGCCACCGGCCCAAGGATCCACCCACAACTACCACGAACACTAACAATTTGCACCTGCCACGCTTACATTTTATTTTTGCACTTCTTGCTTTCTTACTTCCTCTTTTACATACAGTTATGTAGTGCTCCTCATATAAGGCCAGAGCTTATAATGAAATATCGAACAGTGTTTATCTGATTTAGTACATTGTGTGTTGTACTCACTTCTTCCCTTGGAACTTCTAACAAAAGCAAAATCCTCTACTTTATGCATATTATACCTACTACAGGTTCACTTATAAGGGTACATAAAGGCTTTTGGACTCTAGTAAATTCATTTGTCTATAAAGCAGAGAAAGTTTACTACTGCATATACAACAGATTGGCAGGAAAAAACAAGATGGAAGGTGATGATGCCAGGGGGCAGAGGAGGGAGGTAGAAGGAAAGGGAAGGTAGTGATGATGATTCAAGGGTGAGGAGGTGGAGAGAGAAGGTGATGTTGAGGCCAGGGAGTGAGGGCGAGGGAAGGTGATGATAATACAAGGGAGGGGGAAGAAATGGTGGGAGAGGGAAGATGATGATGAGTCCAGGGGTGTGGGGGGATAGGGAAGGGAAAAAGAAGATGATGATGGCATTCATACACCAGGGATCGTAGAGGTTCTATCTCTCTCTCTTTCTTTGTATATATAGATACACACACACACACACACACAGGCACACACACTTTTCTTTCTATGCCTGAAACAATGTCCAGGCTATCTACTGTACTTCTTTTGCCCCCCCCCCCCCCCAACTCTGTTGTTAACACTGCAATTTGTAAATTTATTTATTTATTTATTTATAACTTTTATATACCGAGGTTCAATTAACAGAATTAATTATCACTTCGGTTTACATTACAACCAGTAAACAAACAATGACAGAGTCTTGTCTTACATTGAACAAGGTAGAGAAACCTGGATCGAACAAAACTAGGGGGAAAGTAGAGCCAGAATCTTAACTTACTTTGAACAGGGTGGAGAAAACTTATCTAACCATCATTTGGGCGAAAGCAAAGTATAACCTTGGTGAGATGAACTAGATGGGAGAAAAGAACCGGTAGGGCAGGGTTGATTAGAGGGGAAGAAAAATAGCGGTTTTATTATAAGCTTAAACTCTATCATGATTTTGGCTACCACCACCTCTGCAGGCATCTACCACCCTCTCAATAAAGAATAATTTCCATAAAAGTAGAAAACAACATCATTATTTTGTATTTTTAAAATCCCAAAGCATCAGATGATCAACACTGTGAGTTCTGTAACTTAATTAGGTCCCCACTCAGCAACTTTCTGTCCTAGTCTCATACTGACTAGTTTGTTTAGCAATCTTCTGTGTTTAACCCTCATGTCAATGGCTAGGGTCTTGTGACCTATCTATTTCAAGGTACCTCAAACTAGAACCTCTTTTGTCTCTAAAGGCAAACTGAAAAGAGCTGTGAAAAGTGCAGTCAGCACATTGAGTTCATTCAGTATTCTAGGGCAGTGGGTCCCAACCTTTTTTATTTTGGGGCACACCTGGCAGAGGAGTCACTTCATTGTGGCACACCATTCACTTCTCTATCATCACTTTATCTTCTCTTCTCTCTCCCCGAACCCTTGGCATCATCACCTTCTCCCTTCCCTCTTCCTCCAGCATCATAATCATGCCTCTTCCCTGGCATCATTTTTTTCTTTCCTTCAAAAAGAGGAAAAACATTGTGATTGTATCAGGCCAGGAAGATACGTAACCTTAGCATCTAAGATCCTCAACCACTATGTCATGGTACCACATAAACACAATACAACTGCACACCTACCAGATAGCTCTTCTTTGTTATTAGAATTAAAGAATGCAGTAGGAGATATTGGTACTGATCTCAAATAAATCATAGATAAGGTAGCAAGCAATACAGCTTTCCAAAAGGATGTCTGATGAGTAAAGCATGGTTTTGAAAGATCTGAAATATCCTTTTCAATTCCATTTCAAAGACTGTTCCAGTAACATATTTGCTCTAAAACAGCCATGCCGAATTTGAAAAAGGGCAAAGGTTTTTTTGAAAAAAAAAAAAAAAAGTTATTATGTCAAACCATCACTACTGATTAAAATATCTGCATTGTTATTTACCATGCATTTGTTAAAAAATGCAATAATAATTACAAGCCGAGGCCTTGTAAAAGGTTAATTGATTAGAGGAACAAGCTTTTCCCAGCAAACAATATCCAAATAACCCCTGAAAGAATGGAAAAAGATGAGTGGTAAGAAAAACAATAATAGACCTCCATTTTCCACAGATCTGTTGTCTGTCATGGTAGGTACGTTTTAATTGCATCATAAATAAACTTGTTATTTGGTGGTAAAGCTTACAGGGCTTACAAGTTTCCAGCATGTGCAGACTGTTCCCTAGGGTCTAGCTGTAATTCTTGCATGCAGCAAATTACTGATCAAAAACCTATGGGGATAGAATCCTTCTGCCAGCTGCAGCATCCCACATTCTGCTTTTTAAAATATGCTGCCTAGAATGTATTAAAGAAGTAATCACATTTTACATAAAATAAAACAGCTCCTCAGCAAAATGACATTATCAGATTTGTGCTTTTTGAATTTTGTATGTGTAGAAATAAGGTACATGCTAAAATATAGACCCTTAACCTAGTTCTGTGGCGGGTCACAATTAATTGGCTCATCTCTAATTTGAAGAGACATAGTTATTATACAATGTACATTTTAGATGCTTTTCTTTTTTTTCCCCCCAATACAAATATTTGTGTATGTTCTCATGGTGCTTAGACCATAAGGAATGAAAGCATTAGACATGGGATAGAACATAAGGACATAGGAAATTGCCATACTGGGTCAGATCAAGGGTCCATCAAGCCCAGCTTCCTGTTTCCAACAGTGGACAATCCAGGCTACAAGTACCTGGCAAGTATCCAAACACTAAGGAGATCCCATGCTACCCCTGCCAGCAATAGCAGTGGCTATTCCTCAAGTCAACCCAATCAATAGTAGTCAATGAACCTCTCCTCCAAGAACCTATCCAAACCTTCTTTAAATCCAGGTAAACTAACTGCATGAACCACATCCTCTGCTAACAAATTCCAATTAGTTTTAAATGTGCTACTTGCTAACTTCATGGAATGCCCCCTAGTCCTTCTATTATCCGAAAGAGTAAATAACCAATCCGCATCTACCCATTATAGATCTCTTATGATTTTAAAGACCTCTATCATATCCCCCCTCAGCCATTTCTTCTTCAATCTGAACAGCCCTAACCTCTTTAGCCTTTCCTCATAAGGGAACTGTTCCATCCCCTTTAGCATTTTGGTGGTCCTTCTCTGTACCTTCTACAGTGCAACACTATCTTTTCTGAGGTGCGGCGACCAGAATTGTACACAGTATTCAAGGTGCAGTCTCACCATGGAGCGATACAGAGGCATTATGACATTTTCCATTGTATTCACCATTCCCTTCCTAATAATTCCCAACATTCTGTTTGCTTTTTTGACTGCCATAGCAGTCAAAAAAGCAAAAATAGGGGCCTCTTGTGATCTGTGTTTCATTTTCATTCTTTTAAGTAAATGGGGAGATATTTAAATAGTTTTATCTGGTTGAGTTTGGGACCTAGCCAGAAAAAAACACAAGTTTTATATACCCTGCAACTTTGAAATGCTAAATTTTAGTCAGGTAAATCAAGGTCTGCATTGTCTGTGATCAGGATGAGCAGTGGTTTCCAGCTTGCCGATTTGTTTCCTCCCTCCCTGTGATGCCGAGCTCACCCTCATGTCATCACCTGGCAGCAGGAGCCCTTAAGAGAAGGTGTGCAGTGGTGCTGAGTGCTCCTGGGAGGGTTTCTGGCCAAGCACCCTGCTATTTTAATTTCTCATCACTAATAGGGAGGAAAAGAAAAAGAAGTACTCAAGTCCATCCAGTTCAACTACGACCTTCCTCATAAGGGAACTGTTCCTCATAAGGGACATCTCCCAGCTGATGATTGATACATTTTATTTATCAGGTATGTCAAGTTCCAGTAAACTTGGAGTTTCTAACTCCATTCATGATGACTTCTTAGTTTCCCTAAGCCCTGCTGGGCCCATACCACTCTGGCTTCTGTTTCATCTGATGGAGGAACTACTAGTGGGTGTGGTGGACCTAGTGACTCAACTCCACTTACCTCTAGGAACAGGGAGCTCCTTGTCTCTGGGATCTTTCTGTAGTTAGTTCCCCTGGATAACAAGTTGGATTGAGTTTTCCAACCCAGAAGCTAGCAGCTATAATAATGTGGGAAACTTTATGGACTTCTATTTCCAAATTGGATTATTCAGTTTCCACTAAGTTTGATTGAATGGCTTCCACTATCCAAAACTTTTCTACAACCTTGTCGGATCATTCACAGAAACTATCAGAGCAATCAAAGGAATTGGTAAAATTGAACTTTAAATGTTCTAAATTTCAGGAATTTGAAGTTGCCAGTATTAAAGATTCTCAATCTCTTCATCGTAATTTGGAGAATATGGATAATTTTTTAAGAAGGTGTAATCTAAGATTTATCAATTTTCCTCATTGTGCTCTGATTTCTCCTTTGGAGTGGCCGAGGAAGTTCTCTTTGGACTTCCTCAAGGTCTCCAATGAGACTCTTGCTGAATTTGTTAAAGTATATCATTTGCCTGTTAAAAGTGTTTCCTCAGATGAAGTGCAACAGTCTCTTTCCCCATCTGTGTTAGATATGTTTTCCTTTTTAGAACATTCCAGCTTTGAAAATCTAGAAAGGGCTACTTGTCTAGTAACATTTTTCTAAGGAGACAGATAAGCAATGGACAATGAAGTTGTTTTTTCAAACATCTAATAAATCTTCTTTAGGACAAGTTATATCCCTTTTTCTTGATGCGATGAGAGACACGCAGATTAGGAGGAAAGTTTTTCTTTAGAAAAAGCTCAGGGTTTTAGCCCTAGGGGAAACATAAGAACATAAGAAATTGCCATGCTGGGTCAGACCAAGGGTCCATCAAGCCCAGCATCCTGTTTCCAATAGAGGCCAAAACCAGGCCACAAGAACCTGGCAATTACCCAAACACTAAGAAGATCCCATGCTACTGATGCAATTAATAGCAGTGGCTATTCCCTAAGTAAAATTGATTAATAGCCATTAATGGACTTCTCCTCCAAGAACTTATCCAAACCTTTTTTGAACCCAGCTACACTAACTGCACTAACCACATCCTCTGGCAACAAATTCCAGAGCTTTATTGTGCATTGAGTGAAAAAGAATTTTCTCCGATTAGTCTTAAATGTGCTACTTGCTAACTTCATGGAATGCCCCTTATTTATTTATTTATTTATTTAGGGTTTTTATATACCGACTTTCTCGATATGCAAATCAAATCAAGTCCTTAGTCCTTCTATTATTCGAGAGTGAAAATAACCGAGTCACATTTAATAACCGAGTCACATTTATGTTGTGTTTTCTTTATAAATGTGTAATTCAGTATCAGAGTGCCAAATATATATTTTGGGATCATATATATTTAGAAAATGTCCTCCAGGCTAAATCTGTTATTTCTGATTTGGGAACTGCAGATCCCTGAAGTATCTCTAGATAGGCCTATTTTGGAACTGGTGAATTTACAATATATTGCAGACTTTCTCAATTTTTCTTAATTTTACTCCCCTTGATATGGATTAATGTAATGGATGCCTTTTTCTTTGTATTTTTTGCTTTTTTTTTTACATGATTGTTTCAATATACCATGTTTTTCTGGTAACAAGGAGCTCTTGCATTATATATTTTTAAAATTAATAAAAATAAATATAATTTTTTTAATTAGTTTATCTAGCTAATGCTGATATTCTATGCTAGATGGTTAAAATTATCTGGTTAACTCTGGTCAAAAAGATTGCAGGCCAAGCAGTGGTCTACCCCACTTCCCTACTATCCCTCCACTCCCCCTCCCAATCTCTTGAAAAAATTTGTTGCCCAAGCAGAATTCCCATTTGCTCCCGCCCAATCTCTTGATAAAAATAGCAGCCCAAACTGGGCTGATCTTACCTCATCTCCCCAAATTTCAACATAATGAGGTGCCTGCTTGGCTACTAGAAGTGAACTAGCACTGTAATGGAACCTTCCTTCCAGGATGGTTCACCAGGAGTTCAAAGGGTGGATGTTTTTGTTAACTTTCAGAATCTTCTAGCAATGAAGGGTTCGGTAAGAGTGCAGAAGTATCATAGAGTGTTTTCTGTCTGTTAACATTGGAAATCTTCCTTCAAAGAAGGTTCATAGGAAGTTGAAAGGGTGCAAATGTAATTTACTGGAGTGACAAGGAGATTCTTTCCTCAGAGGAGATGAGACAAGGAAAGAGTGTAAAAATGTCTTTCACAAGGGATTAGAAGGAGTTTTGTTAAATAATTTAGAAGTGAAAATATCTGTGCCATTGTACTGGCAGACAGGGAGGAACAGCAAGGGCATGTAGCATCTGGCCTGGGTTTCCAGTTCTTGAAATCAGTGGAAGATAAGGGAAAACTTCTGTTGGGAAGACAGTAGGGAACCATGAATTTCTATCCATCAGTAGAAAGTGGGGAGATTGGGCAGCTCCTGGAGATGTGTACTTGGATACATTCTTGTAGTGAAAAGACTTACATTGCTTAAGAACTGCATTGTGAAAGTGATTGGGAAGAGTTTTGGAGAACAGAGATGTTTTTCCTTGACTGTTGAATTGTTTTGACTTTGAACCTGCTTTTTGTAACTGCTGAACTTTGCTGTTTTTCTATTTTAAGTAAACAGTTTTCATTTGTTTAGAACACAATACTGGTATGGACAGTGCTTTATTTTTTAAGGTAACCTCATACAGTCTGGACTTCCAGGTGTATCCTTCCCCCATCCATGGAAACCAGAGAGCATTTTCCCTGTCTTGGTTACATAAATTTCGGGTTGGTGATTTTGGAAAGCGACCCCCATGTGAGGGGTGGGTTACTATATAACATATGACCGTGACTGGGAGAGGTTAATTGTCCTTCATCAATTTTTATGAGTTTTAGCAAAACCCATGTATTTTTTGACATACAAACAGCTTAAATGTACCTATTTAAGACATTTTTGTTGTTTTCAAAGATGTCTGACTTTCCCGCCAGTAGGCTGGAAGAATTATCAGATTATTGAATAGTGTGCAACCCAATGGAGGTAAGACCATGTTCACAGTGTCTGATGTCATATACCCACTGATGTCTCAGGGCCAATCTAGAGAGAGTTGATGCAATAAGGAGTAGGGACAGGCACCGGATGCAGCAGCCATCTCTGAGGAGATATCTAGAGTGCCACACTGCAGCAGAAGGAGCAGAACTACTAGAATTCAACCATTTCATTATGCCTGAGTTTTGCGCAAGAATGATATACAGACTGTAGGACCGTGTTTGGATTCCCATTGAGAGAGAAGTAAACATTAGTTGGAGTGCCACCTGGTTCAAGACCCATGACCAGTGGTGATCCAGTGAGTATACCGACTGGAGTCTCAAAAGGAACTGAAGACTAATCCAGCATTGCCTCCCATCTTCCAAAATTATATTTGGGGATGTGACAAAATAAAAATGGTGATACCAGAGGGAGCTGGTAGGCTACAAGACAAATGTAATGAGACTGTAGGGCACCTTAGCAGCATATCCAAGAAGTCCTCCAAGAAGCTAGCAGGAATGCACAACAGCAACAACAGCAGAACCATAGCCACTTGTTTGATTATCAAGGAGGCACCCACCAATCCCCCAGGAAATCTTGAGGTGGCCTGAGATGAAGGGGAATCAAAAAGAGCTGAGAAATGCTCCCTGTACTAGTGTTCATTCTAAAGGATGTGGAAGGAGTCTGGTAAAAGCCATAAGCTTTACAGAGGAGCAGAAGAGGGTGAGGGCATCTGGTGTGTGAGAAAGTGTTAGGCTAGCTACCATCACTGGCCTGACGTTGAAGGGAAGCCATGTCTTGGGCAGTCCGAGTCAAATTCCGGGAGGCCCAGAGCTTTGTGAGGACTGATATTGGGTTAGCAACTAGCAGGTACATCAGGACTTTGAATATCCACTGCCTGAATGGCTTTCCAAAAATGGAGACCATGATTGACTTTGTAGTTCTAGCTCTGGGATCTCTCGTGGAGGAATCTACCACATCACGGGTATTCCCAGGCTGGTCTGTGTCCAGCCCTGAACTTGAAACTGGGTCCCTGGTGAGCAGCACCATATTTTGGAGGAGAAAGATTTAGGCCTGCTCAAGAGATTATCGGAGGAACTGATGGGGAAGAAGAGGTAGAATTGACACCTGTCCCCATTACCTCAGAACTGTTCATGGAACCATGAATTGAACTGGGATGTCCCAGAGGGAAAAAAAAATACTTGCCTGGGCAAGGGATATGAGGTTCATGAGGCAGCTGGTATATGAGCTGTGGAATTATTTCTATACCTCCATGCCTTTGCTTGCAATGAGTATGATCAAGCAGAGAAGATAGAAGTGGATGTGCCAAGAGATCTATGACAAGATATAAAGGGATATGGCCTACAAATACATTTCCAAGGATCATCCATTGATGGTCTCAACCAATATGATCAGTAGCAGGTTGGTCACAGTATAAGGAAGCATGCAGTTTTCATCGTGGATCCAGTTGGGAGACCTAGGAAGTAATCAAAGAAAAGAATTCTTCCTGAAGAGAATAGCATGCAGATTTCAGACCCTGTCTGGTATTTACTCTCAGGCAAATTTTAGAACGAGTGTGCATGTGCCCAAACATGTGCGTATCAGTGTGCGAGTGGAGATATGCTGGAATTTTAAATCATGTGCACACTTGTGTGCATATGATTTAAAATATGCCTACCACGCATAAGTAGGCTCCTAATTTTAAAAGATTACTCAAGCAAACCTACTTTGTGTATCTTCCATAGGACTCTGACTGCTTTAACATGCATATGTAAGTGGATTTTAAAACATGCTCGTGTGAGGGACATTCCCAGTTTCCAATTAGTCCACCAGTTTGCCCAGTCAATATCAAGGTCTTCCAGAACCTCTGGTTCTTCATCTTGCATGTCCCCCAGTTGACCCAAACTCCTCACCCTGTCCTATAAGTCCTCAAATGTAAAATTTACAGACTTGCTTCTCATCAGGAGCAGCAGTAAAGTTTGCAGCTAGCAAGACAACGTGCGCTGTGACTTCCGGCTTTAAAATATGAAGTTACGCATGTAAATGTTGGTCTCTCCCTGGAACGCTCATGCCTTGCCCTTTCTCCACTCCCTTATTTTTGGTCACACATGGGTACATATGCACGTAAATCATGGCTTTTAAAAACCATATGTGGGCATTTTTGCCCGATTAAGACTTTTAAAATCAACATCTCTGAGCTAAACAGGCAATGCTAAATAAAAGAAACTGGTCTATTTCCCTGTTGCAAGAAGTAGTTGCCTGCAAAGAGGACATTTTCTTTCTGTTGTGTTTCCTTTTGTTGTTGTGTGTTTGTTTTCAGATGAGAGAAGTATCCAGCATCAGGAAAAGAATGTGATCCTGTTTTGTTTTTGAGGGACTTTGGACTGTTATTGGAATTGTGGTGACCCAGATCTATGCAGCTGATTGACCAGCTCAGGAAGAGAGCGAGAAGATCAGAAACTTTTTCAGGAAAATGGACTTATATAATACTCAGTGTGTCTAAGATTAAAACTCAAGGAAGTTTATTTCAGTACTTTATGTTATTGATTTAAAGTGCTTCAAATAATATGGTATTGGGGAAATTAAAATTTTGGAAAATGTGGGTAAAAAATTTAAAAATTTGGAAAACATCCATAAAAATCATACAATTTTGAAAGATGCTGCAAACTTCTTTATTTTTCTCTTTTTATTTCTGTCTATGGTAATTTTTGAAGAAAATTAAACATGTGTGGTTATTTTTCCAGGAGGAAGTGGCAAAAGTGAAAGAATACTTTGCCTAGTAAGCTTCTTTCAGCATCCAGTCTAGAACTGGAAGAGGGAGAAAGTGGAGCAGTATCTCCCACCTGGAGATGTTGGATCTATGTATTGGTATATTCTTTTCACAGAGGATCTACAGTGGAGGTGGTATCAATTCTAGCCCAGTTTCCTTAACATGGTGTGGAATTCTCTCCTCATTGAGAGGTGAATTGCCTTTTTCCCTCATGGAGATATATGCATGAGAAGGTAAAGTATTTAAGTTTACCTGATGGTCCCTTGTCCTGGTTATGCAGGAAGTAAAATACATGTGTTTAGGTTACCAACTTCAGGTGGAAATAGTTGAATAATTAAGAGGGTTATAAGATATTTTAGTATTGGAGTGGTTACTGAAATAAGAAAAAAAAAAACAAAATCTAAAGAAAAGGAAGATTATGTTGGAAAGTACTGACATTTTTATTTGAAACATTTTCATGGCTATAGAAAATCCTATGTTGTATGGACATGTCTGTGACATGTTATTTATTTACCCTTTCTTGTCAGCAGGTGGCAGCAAATTTCTTTTTCCAAGTGCTGTTTTCTCTTCTGGACACCTCTTATTGTCACTTGGATCTTTTCATCTTGCTGTGCTCCCTGTGTCTGTGTCTAATGGCTTCAGATGGATGTTTATCAGAATAAAATTGTTCTATGTAAGTTCACAATTTTTTCTTTAACTGGAGGGGGATAGATGTGGCCCCTTCTTGGCCTGAAGAGTTGAATTAGCAATATAATACATTGGTCATATATCTTATCACTGAGAATCTTCTAGCCTGGAAAATTCATCAGGAGTACAAAGGGTGGATATATTAGCTAAGTTTAAGGATCTTCCAGCAGTGAAGAATTCAGGAAGAGTTCAGCAATGTCATGAATTGTTTTCTTCCTGTTAACATTGGTAATACTCTAGTATAGGAGGTTCATAGGCAGTTCAAAGGATGTAAATGTAATTTGCTGGAGTGACAATGAGATTCTTCCTTCAGAGTGGATGGGAAAATAAAAATGTCTTCCACAAGGCACTAGGAGGAGTTTCATTGAAAAATTTTGAAGAGAAAACATCTGTGGTGTTGTGCTGAGAAACAGGGGGGGGGGGGGGGGGGACGACAGCAAAGGCTGTGGCTTGGCCAGGATTTCAAGTTCTCGAAATCATTGGAAGAAAAGGGAAAATTTCTACTGGGAAGACAGGAGGGAACCATCATCTTCTATCTTCTAGCTGAAAGTGGGGAGACTGCTTTTGCACAGTTCCTGGAAGTACAGGTACTTGGATACATTTCTAGAGTGAAAAAAACTTATATTACATAAAACTGAATTTGTGAAAGTGATTGAGAAGAGTTTTGGAGAACAACGGTGTTACTACCTTGTCTGTGGTATTGTTTGGACTTCAAATCTGTTTTTGTAACTGTTGAACTCTGATGTTTTTACACTTTAAGCAAACTTTTTTTCTTTTGTTTGGAGCATAATACTGATGTGGACATTGCTTTATTTTTGAAGGTAACTTCTTCCTGGTTTGGCTGTGCAGGTATATCCTTCACCCTATCCATGGAACCCCACCTTGGCTGAGCAAATACAGGACTCTCCAGCTGAGGGAGTGGGGTTAAAATAATATTTTTGAAAATCAGTACCCACACTTTGGAACTCCCAAAAGAATTTACCAGTATAAAGTGGGAGGAGAAGAGTATTTTGCCTCCTCTGGTTCACTTCATACAATAGAGCTACTACCTCTGAGAGTTATCAGCATTTGTGTATCAATTTAGTCACTTCACACATTCACTGCTTGGCCCATTGCTGACACTTGAAAGAACAATCCCCATTCAGAACTATTTCTCTGGAGAACTGCTCTGAAAATTGTCCCCAATATGCTTTGTTAATGTCACACATGCTGTATATTATTCATTTTAGGACAGGCAAAAGAGTTACTTTGATATCATCAGCATCTGGAATAGAGTGGAGGAAGTATATGGAACTTGCTGAAGGAGTAATGTCAGTACATTCTAGAAGTAAAAATTACCTATATTTCAACCACAGCACTATTTTCTTCAAATATGTTCTGAAACACTGAAACTGACAGGCTTCAAAGGAAATGTTGGCAGAAAAAGACCAAAGTGGTCCATCCAGTCTACCCAGCAATTCTTTTTAAGGGTAGTAACTACCACTCCATGCAAGGTGGAATTTAGATTTTCTTGTACAATGGGCTTTTCAAATGTAAAGGATATCACATTCAGTATATGGAAATTGTTTCTCTAATGATTGTGTTATGGTTTTCCTGGAAAGTGGTGAGGACTGCTTTATTTAGTACATCCCAATACTCCTGATTATTTATTGATAACTGAATCTTGGCTTTTAGCCTTGCCCCATTGGCTATTCTATAATTTCCCAGCTTAGATCCAATCGATAAACGGGTGGGTGGTTGGCTATTATAAAAGACTCTTTATCCCCTGTACAGGTACATATTCAATCTTGCAATCTACATGTAGGAAGTGTAATTTCTGCAGTTATTCTGAATATCTGCATAGTGTATTGTCTTCTGGGATTTCTATCATATGATGTTTCCCCACTTATTACAGTTTTTTCTTGTTTTCTTCTTTTATATATGGAAATCAATTATCCTTGGTGATTTTAATTTATATCTTGTTACTATTCCTATCACTTCTTCTGCCAAGATCCTGCTTGATTCCATGTTGGGCCTGGGTATCAAACAACTTAATAATTTTCCCACTCATTAGCATGGTCATACCTAAGAACTACTGTTCATCAAACCTAATTTGTTTAGCCAGTCTCCCATATCATTGGAGTCACATACCATACCATGGTCTGATCACTACCTGATATTTTTATATGTTCCCTAAATTCAACCAGGTAAATTAATACTATACCAATTTCAGAGATTTGTTTTGTAAGGGACACAATGATCCTGCATGTTTTAAATCTTCTTTGTTATACAGAATTCACCTCACACCACACTCCTCCAGTCTGATGACATTGAGCTAGATATTAAATATTGGCATGAGTTCCACCAGTGAGGAGATTGAACCATTAAAATTAATATCTGTCAAAAGGAGATATTATGCTCCCTGGAATTCCTTGTCCTAATAAAAATGAAACAAAAACTCAGCACCTAGAACATTGATGTAAAAACTCAATTTCACATAGAAAAACAGAATATTTGGCCTACCTGACAGAAATAAGATAAATACTACTAAAAGGACTTCAATTCAGAAAAATTCATATTACTGGCAATAACTGTGCTAAATTGTTCAATATAATTAAATCCTTATCTACAGAGTGATCTACTATAACTTAGCTGTAACACCTAACTGTTGTAACCAGCTGGGAGAATTTTTTAATCAAGATATTCAAAATCAATAACAACTTTTCACAGATTCCTATCCCCTTCAGCTCTGATAACACAGATTCCAGCACAAAATGGGATTTCTATTCTACTGTTTCTGCAGAAACTATTCAATTAATTTTGTCTAAACTGAAAGGCTCCTCATGTCCCCTGGATCCAGGCACTGCTGCCATGCTGAAATTTGTTAAAAATGATATTTCTGAGCATATAGCCACATTGGTTAATCTACCATTAACATCTGGAAAAATAGCAGCCCTATTGAAATGATCTTTTTTTACACCAATATTGGAAAACGTCTCTGCTAATCTCACTGATTTTTCCAATTATTGCCCGTTCTCTTCACTTCCATCTTTGGTTAAGGACCTGGAGCCTGTGGTTTTGCATTATCTCACATACTTTATTAAAGACCAGTATCAACATGACTTTAGGAGAAACATTATTATCATCTTTTGATACAATAATTTGTGGATTTGATACAAATATTGAATATATTTTGATATTAGACGTATCTGCTACATTTGACACTATAGATCACTCAATAATGTTATCGCAATTATAGTCATTTGGAATTTCTGGCATTATGCTAACCTGATTCTCTTCCTATTTAACTGACAGAACACAATAAATAAGGATTTGCTCCACTGATTCTGATTTGCTTTGCAGTGTCCTCTGGTGTTCCCCAAGGCTCTGCATTATCCACAACATTATTTAATATATATATATATATATCTGGCTCCTTCTTGCAAAGTTATTGCATGTCCTGGCGTGAATTGTAAAATATATGCGGATGACATACAATTTTTTTGTACTTTATTACATCTCATGGACCAATACCCTAGACTAGATTTCCTTTTGAAGGAAAATAGGGCACTTCCACTGAAGAGTGAAGGCAGGGGACCTTTTCTGTGAAAAAAGCAGGAGGAATTAGAGATGCCACACAAAAGTCTCATTATAGATGTGGGAATTTGCTGGAATTCTACCTATATGATGGTGCAGAAGCTGGTGGAGCAGCAGACACCCCTGCATGATCTGTCTCAGGAAATGGAGATAGGTGTGCAGGCTCCCCTAGGGCATCATGATTGGGCAGTCATGAGACATTTTGTGAAAATCCTGAATCACTTTAAGGATGCAACAGAGGAGCTGAATGCCATAATTGTCACTTTGGGAGATGTCATCCCCACAGAAAACATCCTGTTAGAAAAGTGGTAGGGCTTTCATCAGGAAGAGAGAATGAGAGCTGAGATGCTATGCTATCTGGCATCCTTGGAAAAGTATATCACAGAGAGACTAGGACCTATGACCAGAAACCACACATAAATGCTTGCTACATTATGTGATCCATGTGAAAATGGGAGGCTCACACTACTGAGCAGCAATCTGACACATATGAAGAACATCTACTAGAGCACCAGAGGTTGAGGCAGAGGAAATCACAAAAATAGCTGGGAAGGAAGACACATGTCAAACACAAGTAAAGGAGATGCAGCTCAAATCTAAATGACATGCTATCTCGCAGAGACCATCAAGGGCATGGACACAGATGTCCTGGCATATTGGATCCACAAATCCATCATCTGGCCAGTCCTAGCAAGAGTGGCTCAGCGCTATCTCACTTTCCCATCGAGTGTGTCCAGTGTGTCATAACTGAGGATCTGGCATGCGCTGAGGAACATCCTCAGGGGCAGCACAAGACTTCAAGGCAAGGCAGAGAGGATCTTCTGCCTGTACCAGCCACTTCTCCCACAGGTTGAGCCTTTGAGTTCTGGCAGCCAGTAGGACTTAGGCTGTGGCTGGAATCAAGATTCAGGCTGGAAATTGGAGACACAGGCTTGAGACAAGGACTGGATATGAAGGCAAGGTAAGGCTGGAGACTGAGACATTGCAGAACTGGAGGCTGAGGCAAGGCAGGACTGGAGACTGAGGCATGGCAAGGCTGGAGGCAAGGGCTGGATACATGTGGAACTAGACTAGACAGACTGGGCAGGTTGGAACAAGGCAAGGCACTGTCAGTGCAGTGAATGAATACTAGGGACAAGACTAGGCCAGGCAACCAAGGACAGGACAAGGACAAGACACAGACAAGACACGGGCTTGACAGCACAGATAATGCAGAAGGCCCAAAGGCCACAAGCAGGAAGCCTGAAGGCCACAAGGTAGAAGGCCTGAGAAGGCCACAGGGCTATTCAGGATGCCTGAGAAAATCACAAAACAAGGCAGAAGGACTAAAAAGACCACAAGATAACCTGAGAAGACCACCAGGCTAGGTGGAAGGCCTGAGAGGGGCACAGAGCTAGG
Source organism: Rhinatrema bivittatum (assembly GCF_901001135.1). NCBI lineage: Eukaryota > Metazoa > Chordata > Amphibia > Gymnophiona > Rhinatrematidae > Rhinatrema > Rhinatrema bivittatum. Next base: position 67,008,519 of record NC_042616.1, read on the forward strand.
CAGAACACAGCTGGAAGGCACAAAGGCCACAGGAAAAGCAAGGAGAGTAGGGCCAGGCAAGGAGCCAAGTAGACTTGATGACAAGGCATCAGGTAGTACAAGAGGCAGGGCTAAACAGGCCAAGTCCAGCTGAGTCATGAGCCCATGGAGACTATAGCTGGAGCAAGAGCAGGTGTAGAACCATGGGGGACCTCTGGTGGAAAGGAGGATGCATAGCAGGTTGTATACTAACATAGGGGCATCCTAATGACAAGGGACATCGTAATCCCTCATTGCTCCATGATTTAATCACACTTGATGGAAAAGCTAGTATTCCTGAAAATGTATCTGTCTTTGCTTGGGTTTCCAGATTTACCATACGAGTAGCAAGATGAATGGAAGTTATTTGAAGGACCTGTAGCTGCTTTGCCTATCTGCCTGCCATGCTTCAATATGAGCAATGAACATAAGAAAATAAGAAAATAAATATTGCCATACTAGGTCAGACCAAGGCTCCATCAAGCCCAGTATCCTGTTTCTAACAGTGGCCAATCCAAGTCACAAATACCTGGCAAGTACTCAAACATTAAATAAATCTCAATGTACTATTGCTTATTACTTAATAGCAGTTTACGGATTTTTCCTCTAGGAAACTATCCAAAACTTTTTAAACAGAGTTACACTAACTGCTGTAACCACATCCTCTGGCAATGAATTCCAGAGATTAATTATGCGATGAGTGAAAAAGTTTTCTTTCATTTGTTTTAAATGATCTACCTGCTAACTTCATGGAGTGCCCCTAGTCCTTCTATAATCTGAGAGAGTAAATAACTAATTTAAATTAACTTTTTCAATTTCTTTCATTATTTTGTAGACCTCTATCTTATAACCCCCCCCCCCCCCAGTCCTCTCTTCTCCATATTGAACTGCCCTAACTTGCTTAGCCTTACATCATAGGGCAGTTGTTCCATGCCCCTTATCCTTTTGGTTTCCCTTCTCTACACTTTCTCCAGTGCAACTATATCTTTTTTGAGATGCGATGACCAGAATTGTACACAGTATTCAAGGTGCGGTCTCACCATGGAGCGATACAGAGGCATTATGACATCCATCGTTTTATGTGTCATTCCCTTCTTAATAATTTCTAACATTCTGTTTGCTTTTTTGATCACAGCACACTGAACTAACAATTTCAATGTATTATCTACTATGAAGCCTAGATCTCTTTCCTGGGTGGTAATTCCTAAGATAAAACCCAATATTGTGTAACTACAGCAAGGGTTATTTTTCCTTATATGAATCACTTTGCACTTGTCCACCTTAAATTTCATCTGCCATTTAGAAGCCCAATCTTCCAGTCTCACAAGGTCCTCCTGCAATTTATCACAATCCACTTGAGATTCAATTACTCTGCATAATTTTGTGTAAATCTCCAAAGGGATTGTTTTGCACTAATTTACTTTAGAAGCACAATATATATTGCAAGGGAAGAGCTCAGTAACCCACAATCCAGTGGGAGCACTGAGAGGAGAGGATCAACTTGCTGGTGGCTGAAAGGAATCAGTAAGTTTTTGCTTGGAACATTTTCTTTTTTAAAAATATTGGGGCAAAGTTAACTATTTGGGAATATTATTTAGTGTGTTTCTGTGTTTGTGCTTTTAATAGTCAGTAAGGCAGTGATTAAACAGACGTTAGACTGTATTTTTAAACAGTCAGTCCATGAGGCAGCTAGTAAGCTGTAGTTAGTGTGTTTATTTTTAATAGTCTGTAAGGCAGCTAGTAAGCAGAAGTTAGAGTGTTTGTATATTTAAAACAAAAAACACAACAACAAAAAAAGATAAAAGATAAAAGTAGCCAGAAGCTGGAACTAAGCTAGGAGCAGTGTATACCTAAGTAAAAAGGTTGAAAAGTTCAGTTCAGTTACTCACCTTGGAAAGGTGTTAAGGTAGTGTGATGTGGTTTGATTAGGTACCAACATTTGTTAATCAAGAGAGCAGTGAGTCACTCTAGGTGAATAACTGAAGTTAGAATGTTTATTTTTCCCAACCCTCCCACCCCTCACCCACCCACCCCAGCTCATCCTTTAATTTATAGGCAGGTCCCACCTTAAAAAAACAAAACACTTTATTGAGAGTTTGATCATTCCCCTGTAGGCAACTACAAGACATATAGTGAATTCACTAATTCATTTAAAGGACATTAATTAGATACATTACTGCTCCCATAGAAACTAAACCTTAAGTAGGAACTGACCAAATTTGAAATGAAGGCAGCAGTCCAGCAGCAAGAGGGGGGCTTCCCAGTCTTTTGCATCAAGTGTCACATGTATGATTTTTTACCCGCCGGTGAGAAATTATACATGTGCATGTGATGCAAAGAGCTCCTGGCTCTCAGCGAATGAGTCTGATCTCTGGAGGCTAGGTGGCAGACCTGGAAGAGCTGAAGCAGAAAGAGAGGTATATAGATGAGACCTTCAGGGACATAGTAGCCAAGACCCAGCTTCAGACTGGCAGCCCTGGTGCTGCCTTGGAGGAAGAAGGTCTCATGATTGGAGAGCATCAACATAGTGCAGGTCCTTTCTACAGGAAAGGATCCTGTAGCAAGGACCTGCTCTCCAGGTGGTGCATTGTCCTTTTGCACTGAGGATATCTCCCCAAGGCCTACTGCCCAGGAGGGAAGGGTTTGGCCTGCCGTCACAGTTGGTGATTTGATTTTTAGGAATTTAGATAGCTGGGTGGCTGGTGGGCATGAGGATCGCCTGATAACATGCCTACCTGGTGTGAAGGTGGCGGACCTCACGCGTCACCTAGATAGGATTTTAGACAGTGCTAGGGAGGAGCCAGCTGTCATGGTACATATGGGCACCAATGACATAGGAAAATGTGGGAGGGAGGTTCTGGAAGCCAAATTTAGGCTCTTAGGTAGAAAGCATAAATACAGAACCTCAAGGGAAGCATTCTCTGAAATGCTCCCTGTTCCACACGCAGGTCCCCAGAGGCAGGCAGAGCTCCGGAGTCTCAATGCATGGATGAGATGATGGTGCAAGGAAGAGGGATTCAATTTTGTAAGGAACTGGGGAACCTTTTGGGAAGGGGGAGTCTCTTCCATAGGGATGGGCTCCACCTTAACCAGGGTGGAATCAGACTGTTGGCGCTAACCTTTAAAGAGAAGATAGAGCTGCTGGCGATAATGTTACTAATGTTACTTTACAGGCCTGCCCCCCCATCCCCCATTTTCGCAGGATTCATCATTCTGCGAAGAATGATGAAGCCAGGCCTAAGAAAGCTACATTTTCTACCTGCATAGGTATGTTACAAATGCTCCATGGAGTTGACATCAACAACACTACTGCTGCTGCTGCCATTCAGAGCCAGTCTTGGTACCTTAAAGTGCTCACTCCACTGCTCTATCTGTGTTCAAAGTTCTTGCCAAAATCTCTTCCCCTACAGTAGTGGCCCGCTTTTCATCTTGCCCTAGTCATATGTTGCTTTGCAAATTTACAGAAACACTCCTCAAGCTTTTTATACCAATCTTCCTCTAAGGTACTCACTTTCTTGTCTTCACTTGCTCTTGCCACTGCTCTCCATTGTTCTGCAAACTTGCTGTATCACTCCATGAATTGTAACGGATTTCATGGGCAATTCCAGTTCCACTGTACTTCGCTTGTGGTACTACCTATGACATGCATGGCTTGGTTTACTCCATGGCACAAACGTGCTACTGGACTGGTGGATCAACCAGATGCATCCTTACTTCGACAGGGAGAGGCATCTTCCTTCTCTGGTTGTCAGTATACTTAAACGGAATGACTGGCATCACCAATGCCACTCTTAACATTATGCCCCTCATCCTACACCTTCAGTTCCTAGTACCACCAAACCATGCTGCCAAGCGCAAATTTTACATTCTTGGGGTTCTTAAAGTCTTTCTGCCACTGTACCTTCTTGGCAGATTCCAACTCTTACAATTTGAGGTCTTTTTGCCAGTCTGAGATGTTGCTATGTACCTCTCCTATGCTTTTTAAATTTTGATGCCACTCTTTCTGATTCTTCTTGGTCCCTTTTATCTGTATCTTGGGATGTCTCCTGTCGCGTTTTCTGCTTTGTTCCACCTTCAGGGTTACTTAAGGTGCTGATGCCACTTTCGGTTCCACTTTCCCTCTCGTGATGTCATCAGATATTCATGTCACTATTGCTGGTGTCCTCTTTTTCCACCTTGGCATATTCTTCCTCCTCTTTCTGCTTCTTTTCTCCTCTCACAGTATTTTTGAGAATTCCTGCTAATGCTGGAAGCCTGGTACCCCTTTGCAGAGCCTTAGGCTACTTTATGCCTATTTTTTTATTTCACTTTGCCACTGTATATTTGTCTAAGTACTTTGAAGCTCTTTCCCCCTTCTGATGATTTCTTTTCACAAGTTTCATTAGAATTGATAAGAAAATCACTGTTCTGGAGCCCAGAATTGACAGCAATGCTTCCCCTTAGCTTTTAATGGCAAACAAATAAACTAATGAAACAAATAAACATTTTTTTTCAAATTTAGGCCCCAAAGAAATGAATGAACCAAAACAATTATTTTCTTCTGCACACCCCTAATAGCAATACTTACCAATCATCTTCAGCCACCAGAAAATCCTCTTCTTCTCTCAATACTCCCTCAAGATTGTTACGCGCCCCGTCCACGTCCAGCCTGTGCACGGGCCTTTATATGAGGCCCACCTAGCTTCTTGAGATGAGGTTTAGGTATTAGTGTAGGGGTTAGGGGCCACTTTGACATGCAGAGTGCGACGTACGAACAGAACAGTGCTCTCTTGTAAAGATTTGATGACCTTCGGAGTGAGGAAACTCACCCAAAGATGAGATTTGTGCAATGTTCTCTCAACCTAACTTGATGGACTCTCTACCTGGGTAACATCAAGCTAGGTTGAGAGAACATTGCACAAATCTCATCTTTGAGTGAGTTTCCTCACTCCGAAGGTCATCAAATCTTCACAAGAGTGCAGTGTTCTGTTCGTACGTCACACTCTGCATGTCAAAGTGGCCCCTAACCCCTACACTAATACCTAAACCTCACCTCGAGTAGCTAGGTGGGCCTCATATAGAGGTACAAATACCTACCTAGTATGAGGGCCTTATAGTTAGGCTCTTTTTCTCCCCCCCACAGTGGTTGTTGGTAGGAAATATAAAAATTCTGGTACTTATCGCAAAGTGCTAAAAAGTTATCACAATTTGTGTTAATACCTATGCTAAGATAGCGCACTTTGCAATAAACAGCCTATTACCATAAAACACACCTCTTTTCCTATTGCATGCGATATTTAGTGCATTTTGATAAATCCAGGCCTAAGAAACGAAAACTGATACAGTACTTTGAAAGTATGATTTTTGAAGTTTTTTTTTGAATAAGTCTCAATGTTCTAATTTTTCTCTAAATCCGGCTGCTGGTTGTTCTGCTGATACTACGCATGTGCTACTAATAATAACAGGCCGATAGCGGAGAGGTGGTGTGAAGACTTCATTATGAAATTGAAAAAGAATGTAATAAGGAAGGCAATCTGAGGCATGACCATATTCTCCTGCTACAAAAATAGGAAAATTATGTAAGCGAGAATACATGTTAGTAAAGAAGTCATTGGAACTCTGTATACAATCATACAATCGATGGGCATACACTTCCTCTGCTTGTTTTTTTTTTCTTCATAGAATATATAGTCATCTCAAGATATCTTATGGTAATGCAGACTGTCTTGTTTTTTATATCTTGTGATTACATAATTGTTTATTAAGAAATATCCAGCCATATCTTTAAATAAGGAGCAATAGTATTCAGGATATCAAGGAAATTCTTGTTTGTGAAGACTTTTTATTCTAGTGAAAATGTCAACTTTCCTCAGATTTTTGCAACTTCTTTTACACACCATGTTTCAGTTATTTTTCTCTTTAATTTTTTTTTGGCTCTAGATAAAGGCAAGAAATCAGCAGCACTGCATATTTTTTTTTCCCAGAACCATGTGGGGACTATAACTTTAGCAAAAAGCATGTGTCTGACTGGCATGCCACCCTGTAGTCAGCAGCCATAAAGCAATGGAAGAAGTATGTGCTCTATGCAACCCTCCATTCTCTTAACTTTAACTCACACCATAAGCCTTTTTCTAAATATGGTTAAGGTTGCTGTCAGCAAACCAACCTTTTCCTGAATTTATGGGAATAGATTTTTGAAAAATGGGTGCAAATTATTTCAAACTCAAATTCCTTCTTTAGCAGCTAAAATATGATATAATATGATTTCATTTGTAGAGTTTGCCTTGAGCAAAGTGTGCTACGCCAGTCTATTTGCTTTTGTAGAAATACGAGTCAACAAAATGGTTGTAGGTGATACTTTTTTAGTGAACTAACTTAATGTATTTGTTATTGGCTTTCAAGAGTTACCTCCCTTCATCAGTTAACATTGCTAATATTTTGCATGGAAGTCACTGTGGGACCTATTTGCATATTTAAATTTGGGAACGCAGTGGATTGGGGCATCCCTGTGTTCTAGGTTAGATCCAGGGTAAGGAAAACCTGCAATGTGCTTTTCTTCTTCAAAGGATAGACCTGACTGTGACCTAAAGCAGAGGAGTTATAGTTTTGAAATAACTGTCTTTTCGCACTGTCCTCTGTTCGAGGCAAGCAGTGCAGGTGCAAGAGTGTCCAGCTGCCCTAGGCGGTGATGTTATTGTCATGTCATCATCACATCATTCTTTCTTTCTCTCTCTCTCTCTCAAACCCAACCTGACTCACCATACCGCAATGCGACTCACCTCCATTCGGACACCCCATCTCTCCCGTTTCCACGCGCACCTCTTCAGCCTCCTTACATTTCAAAAATACTGCCTTTCTGTTGGACTTTGAAACCCCCATACACATCCAGCACCTTAGGCAACAGCATAGTACACTTGATAGTCCTGCCGGCCCTGGGGATAAAGAAGATTTATTCCACCTTTCCTGCTTCTTGATTGATTTTTCCCCTTTTTGGGTTCAAAGACTATTTTTGTTCCATTTGGAGGTGATGGCCCTTGCCACCCGGGGCTAGGTAACCAAACCATTGTGAGAGTGAAGTTTTTTTCATCTTGAAAGAAGCGGAAGTGTGGAGGAATGCAGCCGGAGGATTGTGGCCTATTGCACTAAAGGAAGGAAACTAAAGTATAGAAAGTAAAGGTTTCAAAAACGTTGTTACTGCTATAATAGGAAGAATTACATAAGAGGAGAGTTAAGGTGCCCGCCAGGTGCTTCCTAAGGAGTTAACTGATTCAAGAGGATTTAGGAAGAGTATAAAGTCTCGGACTAGTAAATTCTGATAAAATATTGGGACTTCTATTCTAGCCGCCTTTAGTGGGGAAAGCTGATAAGGCAGGGTATAATAACTATTGCTCGCCTGACACTGGAATCCTGGGCTCAGAAAGTAAAGCTATCCAGTGAGGTGAAGGAGAGACAGTGAAGGAGTGCTGTGCAGAAAGGATCTGTTTTCTTTCTCTTATATTCCCCTGGGGGCAAGTAAACGAATCTGTGTCACCCAGGGGTTACAAACTTAGGCAAAAAAAAAATCCAAGCCAATCTATTCAGATACCAGGGAGAATCCCTTCTGTAGGAACTAGTTCCACTCCAACTCAAAATATCTATCAAAATAGTCCACACAATTCCCAAAAAAATCCACTATCTATCCACTTCAAAGCAGAGAAGCCTCTCTCCTCCTGGTAAGTCCACCTGGGCGATGACAAAAAACACAAATCTGATGCTTAGGGAATTTTTATAGTCTCCTAAAGCATTCCCACAAAAAAGGTGAAGATAAGTCAAAGGGAGGATCCCCAATAATTTCCCACTCCCTACTATCTTAAAAAAATGCATCGCCTGGTTAGAAATACAAATGGCAATTCAAACCAACAATGGAATTTTTATTTTGATTTGTTAGATATTAAAAAAAGAATAAAAAATAGTACCCCCCCCCCCAAAAATGAATTTTCTTCATTTTGGAAATAATAGTGCACATGCAATTTGCAAAAAGCATGCACTATTTGAAAGCAATGCACATTATTTGAAAATAGTGTGCAATATTTTCAGAAATACAAATAAAATTAAACAGAAAACAACTCCACAAAAAACAAAATGCAGACCCACAGTGGCCTGAAAATGAAAGAAAGAAGCCAAACTGAAAATTTGGGCCATGCATGTCCCTTATATGCGTCTGCCTCCCTGCAATTCGATGAAGCAGAGGTAGGAAGCAGCTCTAGAAGGGATAGGGTGTAGGTGGACACTATTGCCCATCCAAGTAATCTATGGGAGCCAGATCTTGGTCCATACATTAGAAGCAATAAGGAAGGTGATGGAGAACTGGCAGCTAGACTGGAGAGGCAAGACTGTTATTCCTGATGTTTTGTTACAGACTGTCATAATATGTGAAAGATGGGGGCTATAATGGGATTCATTGCTTTGCACACTTGCTGTATCTGAGAGTAAGGGGTACTGCTGCACTCGTTCGCGTCTGGCCCACGCACGAGCCTCCTCACCTCTCTGGCTCCTCTGCAGGTCTCGGGTCGGCCTCCCTGGCAGCAGCTGCGAGCTCTTCCAGGCCCCAGCATTCCGTGGTGGCGGTCGCAGGGCCTTCCACTGTGCACCAGGCCTCACGCTGGAGTTCGGCGCCTTCTGTGGTATTGGCCACGCCCTTCCGTGAGTGCGCGCAGATCACCTGGCCTCTTGTAGGGACAGGTGCGGGTCCTAGCTCTGCAGCGTGCCCTGATTGAAGGAATTACTTAAGGAAGTTTCTGCCTGCACTTCCTTGCCTTGGCAATCGGGTTGGCTTATTGCTAGATTGTCACTGCAGGCTAAGCTTGTTCCAGTCTTATTCCATTCTCGTTCCAGCCTTGTCCCAGGTTCCTACTGTTCCAGCCTTGTTCCTGCATCCTACTGTTCCAGTATCCTTCTGTTCCTATGTTCATCTGTCATCTCCCCAGGTAGTACCTTCAGACTGTCTCTCTGGTTCTGACCTCGGTCTGATCCTTGACCCCTCTGCCTGCTGCCTGCCTACTGACCTCGGCTTGTTCCTGACTACTCTGCCTGCTGCCTGCCTTCTGACCTCGGCCTGCCTGTGAACTCGTCTTACCTCCAGAACCTGACCTCTGCATTGTTGACCATTCCTTGGACTGTCTGTCGGATTCTGACCTCTGCCTGATTGACCATGTCTCCTGATTCTGGCTGTCCCTTGCCTTGTCATCGCCTATGCTGTTCTGGTCTTCCTTGCTCCCCCTGACCTCCAGTTTTGAACCCAATTACGCTCCTTTCCTGTCTGTGGGCATGCCTGGCTATCTTCTCTCCAGGAGACCCTGCGAGACCCTCCTAAGTCCAAGCGGCCCTGATCCCTACAGGCTCCACCCGGGGGGACGGTGGGCTTCTAGTGGAGAAGCTCATCCTAGCCTCGGTCTCCTCCAGTGCTCCTCCCCCTGGGGGCAGGTGCTTCCTGGTCCCTACCAGGGAGCCGTTCTCCATGGCTCCAGGACAAGGGTCCACCCCCAAGCGCAACAGGTTGTCAAGGCCATGGACTCGGCGGAGTCTCCCACCTCCAGGGCCCTACTGGGTTTAGTCGCTACAGTCAAAGAACATCACCAAGCTTAGGAATCCCTGGCTTCTTCAGTGGAAGAGCTTTGTTCCCAGCTACGAGATACAGCTTTGGCCAATCCCGTGGGACTATCGGCCTCTATGCTTCCAAAAGCATCGATGGCACTTCCTGCACTCCCTCGATACAATGGGGATCCATGCTCCTATCATGGCTTCCTTAATCAGTGTTTCATGCAATTCGCACTGCAACCCTCATTGTTCCTGAAGGAAATCACCAAGGTGACCTTCATCCTATCTTGCCTGGATCTTTCATGGGCCTCTTCCTTATGGGAACATTCTGATCCCATACTTTCCAAGTTATCTGATTTTGTTGCTCTCTTCAAGCAGACCTTCAGAGACCCAGGCCACCAGGCTGTAGCCAGCCATAAACTACTTCACCTCCATCAATGGTCGCGGACCCTCTCTGAGTATACGGTGGAGTTTAGGACTCTGGCCACTGAGCTTGGGTGGCAAGAATATTATCTGCAAGCCATCTTCCTAGATGGACTCTCCTGTGCTCTCAAAGATGAGCTCTCTGTCTATGAGACTCCCACGTCTCTAGAAGACCTGATTTCCCTTGCCGGGAAGATTGATCATCACCTCCGGCAAAGACGCCTTGAAGTAAAGGATTCACGCTCTCCTACAGTACGTCCCACGTGTGTTCCATGTCCTCCAGCCAGGACTCCAGCACCACCACCCTCTTCTGTGATGGAACCTATGGAGGTGAACCGTGGACGATTGTCTCCAACCAAACATCTCCATTGGAGGAAGGAGGGTCTCTGCCTTTACTGTGGCACTTCTGGACATCATCTACAGTTCTGCCCGGTTCGTCCGAGAAAGTGCAACACCTGAGCCTGGCAGGGGTCCCGAGCTTAGGCGCTACTGTTACTGGCCCTCAACTCTTGCTTCTCATCTCTCTGGGCATCAAGGCCCACTCCTTCGCCACCACTGCTTTTGTTGATACCGGAGCAAATGGCAGCTTCATCATGGATGACATTGTCAAGCTTCTGAACATTCCTCTTCAGCCATTGGAGGTGAGCCTCTGTATCACTTCCATCCAAGGAGAACATCTTCCAGGGCTCATCACCCACCAAACAGTGGCTATTTGTCTTACCGTGGGCACTCTCCACAAAGAGGAGATGTCCTTCTATGTATTAAAACAATCGACACATCCAGTTATCCTGGGGCTGCCCTGGCTCCAGACCCATGAACCCCAGTTCGATTGGCATTCCCTGTAGTTGGTGCAGTGGGGCTCTAAATGCCAGAAGACATGCTTATGTTCTGTATCTCCAGTAGTCCCTGTTCTGAAGTCTGGTTTGCCTCCGCAAAGATGTCTTCTCGAAGCAGAAAGCAAATATCTTACCTCCGTTGCGCAAGTTCAATTGCCCTATATAACTTCTGCCGGGCACAACACCTCCCAAAGGCAGAACTTATCCAATGTCTCAACCCAAGACCCAAGCTGTGACTGAGTAAATTAAAGAGAACCTTGAAAAAGAGTTTATTTGTCCTTCTGACTCTCCTACTGGAGCGGGGTTTTTCTTCGTTAAGAAAAAGGATGAAGGTCTACGCCATTGTATTGATTACAGAGGGCTCAATGCCATAACCCGCAAAGACTGATATGCCTTGACCCTTATCAGCGAGCTGTTTGACCAGCTTGAAGGGGCACGGATCTTTATCAAGTTGGATCTGAGAGGTGCGTACAATGTGGTTCGTATCCAACCTGAAGATATTTGGAAAACCACATTCAACACGAGGGATGGTCACTATGAATATACAGTGATGCCCTTTGGGCTATGCAATGCCACAGCGGTCTTTCAACACCTTATGAATGAAATTCTCCGAGACCTCTTGTACTCTTTCGTAGTAGTATTTCTTAACGACATCCTAATCTTTTCCAAAGACCTTGAATCTCATCAAGATCATGTTCGGATCGTCCAACATCTGAGAGAAAATGTCTGAGAGAAAACTTGTATTAGAAAAATGCCTCTTCAAGCATAATTGCTTACCCTTAGGGTATATCATATCCGATTGAGGGTTCTCCATGGATCCAGGGAAAGTCCAGGGGATCCGTGAATGGCCCCAGCCAGTAGGCCTATGAGCCCTGCAACATTTTCTTGGCTTTAAGAATTATTACCGGAGATTCATTGCCAATTATTCTACCTTAGTTGCCCCACTTACTGCCATGACCAGAAAAGGGACTAACACTCGGGTATGGACTCCCAAAGCACAAGCTGCCTTTCAGACAATTAAGGAGGCTTTCTGTTCTGGTCCTTGCCTTCAACATCTGGACCCAAGACATCCATTTGTTGTTGAAGTTGACAACTCTGCAATTGGCGCAGGAGCTGTCTTAAGCCAGTTTTCTCCCAAGGGTAAATTGATACCTTGTTCATTCTACTCACATAAGTTCTCTCCTACTGAACAACGTTATACCGTTGGTGACCGAGAACTTCTCGCAGTCACGTTGGCACTCCAAGATTGGCGTCCCTGGTTGGAAGGGGTGCAACACAAGTTTACCATCTTCTCTGACCATAAGAACCTTGAGCACCTTAAAGAAGCTCAACTCCTGAATCCTTGACAAGCCCGATGGGTGCTCTTCTTTGAACAGTTCAACTTCGTTCTATGTTTCTGCACAGGTTCCAAGTACCTTCATGCTGAAGCACTGTCAAGATCATTTGAACCTGAAGATGTTCCTGAACTCCCTAGCTACATCATAGATCCTGCCTGTGTATCCCTTGCCATGACCACTACAGTTCCAGTTGGGAAAACCGTCGTTCCACATAGATTACATGAACAAGTTCTGAAATGGGTCCATGATTCCAAATTGGCAGGACACCCGGGTCGTACCAGGACCCTAGAGATGCTACGGAGACAATATTGGTGGCCCAAAATGGTGCAAGACTCCCGAAACTATGTGGACTTATGTCCCGTCTGCGCCCAACAGAAACCACCTAACAGAAAACTTTGGGGCTTACTCCAACCACTTCCAGCACCTACCGAACCATGGTCCAGAATCTCAACGGAATTTATTACAGACCTGTCTCGTCCCAGAACAATACAGTAATCTGGGTCATCATCGACTGTTTTTCAAAGATGGGTCACTTTATTCCCTTGCCAGGCCTTCTGTCAGCCCCAGAATTAGCCAAGTTGTTTTTGAAACACATTTTTCGCCTCCATGGACTCCCCAAGGAGATTATATATGACTGAGGACCACAGTTTGCCACCAAGTATTGGCGCTCCCTATGTAAAAAGTTTAATATTGCCCTGAGTTGTACGTCGGCCTATCATCCAGAGGTCAAGCCAAAAGGACCAATCAGACCCTAAAGACATTCCTCTGCTCCTACGTAAATGATCAGCAGGACAACTGGTCTGATCTCCTGCACTGGGCTGAGCTGTCACACAATACCCATGTCGCTGCGGCCACTGATATATCCCCATTCTCTGTGGTATCCGGACGACAACCTCGGCTGCCTCTTCCATTTCCTCTGACTGTTCATTCTCCAGTGGTGCAATCCATGGCCCACACCATTCGTCAAGTGTGGAACCAAGTAAAAGAGGGCCTTTCCCAGGCCACTGAACACTCCAAGCATACCTCGGATGCCCATAGACGTCCTGCTCCACTCTTCTGTCCTGGCCAGAAGATGTTGCTAAGCGCTCGACACATACGACTGAGACTTCACTCTCATCGCTTGGCTCCTAAATACATTGGTCCATTTCCAGTAATTCGAAGAGTGGGAGCTGTATTGTATCAACTCCAGCTACCTCATGCCATGGGTATCCATAACACGTTCCATTTGTCACTGTTGAAGCCTTTTGTCCTCTCCTGGCCCTCACATAGAGTCCCCTCTCCTCCATGGGTCGCTACAGAACCATATACATCTCTTCAGGTAAGAGAAGTCCTCGACATATGGTGGCATCAAGGGAAATGAGAGTACCTCCTAGCTGGGAGGGTTATGGGGCTGAGGAGAACTCGTGGGAACCTTCTGACAACATCCTTGATAAGGAACTCCTGAAAACCTTTCACAGGACTCACCCTGACAAGCCACAGCCGTGTAGGGGGAGGCCTGGGGGGTACTGTTGCGCGCCCTGTTCATGTCCGGCCCGCGCACGGACCTTCTCACCTCTCTGGATCCTCTGCAGGTCCCGGGTCGGCCTCCTTGGCAGCTGCCGCGAGCTCTTCCAGGACCCGACGTCCCGCGGCGGAGGTCGCTGAGCCTTCCACTGTGCACCAGGCCTCACGCCGGAGTTTGGCACCTTCCGTGGCATTGGCTATGCCCCCACATGCATGCGCCTGGACCGTTCGGCCTCATGTAGGGCCAGGGGCGGGTCCTAGCTCTGCGGCGTGCCCTGGTTGAAGGAACTACTTAAGGAAGTTCCTGCCTGCACTTCCTTGCCTTGGCAATCTGGTCATCTTATTGCTAGATTGTCATGGCATGCTAAGCTTGTTCCAGTCTTGTTCCAGTCTCATTCCAGCCTTGTCCCAGGATCCTACTGTTCCAGCCTTGTTCCTGCATCCTACTGTTTCAGTGTCCTTCTGTTCCTGTGTTCATCTGTCGTCTCCCCAGGTAGTACCTTCAGACTGTCTCTCTGATTCTGACCTCGGTTTGATCCTTGACCCCTCTGCCTGCTACCTGCCTTCTGATCTCAGCTTGTTCCTGACTACTCTGCCTGCTGCCTGCCTTCTGACCTCAGCCTGCTTGTGACCTCATCTGACCTCCGGAACCTGACCTCTGCATTGTTGACCACTACTTGGACTGTCCCTAGGATTCTGCCTGATTGACCATGGCTCCTGATTCTGGCTCTGTCCCTTGCCTTGTCATCACCTACTCTGTTCTGGTCTTCCTTGCTCCACCTGACCTCCAGGTTCGAACCCGATCACACTCCTCTCCTGTCTGTGGGTACTCCTGTCTATCATCTCTCCAGGAGACCCTGCGAGGCCCACCTGTCCAAGCGGCCCGGGTCCCTATGGACTCCACCCGGGGGGGGGGGGGGGGGGGGGGGGGGTGCTGCGGGCCTTCCAGTGGTGAAGCTCATCCTAGCCTCTGTCTCCTCCAGTACTCTGCCCCCTGGGGGCAGGTGCTTCCTGGTCCCTACCAGGGAGCCATTCTCCACTGCTCCGAGACAAAGATCCACTCCCGATTGCAACAGACACCCTGCAGCTGGGGGCCAAATAATGTGGCAGCTCAGTCCTGAATGAAATGATAAAGAGGTGCAGGAAAATAGTGGGGCATTTTCACCAGAATATGAAGGGTGGGCCAGCTCCCTGAGGAACAGGAAGGAGTGAGGGCACTTCTGCACTTGTTTATTCAAGATGTAGTTACCAAATGGAATTCTACCTATCTAATGCTGCAGAGCAATGGGCAGCCCTTCATAATTTGTCTATGGGAACCAAGATAGGTGTAGATTGCTCCCTGGGGCATAATGATTGTTTATTTATAGGGTAGATGATGGTAAAGGTTGTGAAGTCCTTCAGGGATGCCACAGAGGACATCAGTTCCACAAGAGCCACCTTGGGTGAAATCATACCCATAATCAATCTCCTGGAGAAGTTAGAGAGTATCTTGCAGGAAGAGGGGCTGGCACCACAGTATTGATGCTCACAGACATCTTTCAGCAACAGATACAAAATATTCAAAAACTCCTTATCTTGAAGGATACTTACATGCTAGTCATGCTGTGTGACCCACAGGTAAAAGGGAGAATTGCTTTCTAGTCCAACACTCTAATTTGTTGGAGGAACATATTGGTGGCTAAGGTATAGGAACAGTAACATCAGAGGCAGCCAGCCAGTAGGGATGCAGTGCAGGAAAGAGAGGGCACCCCACACCATACTGTCAGCATGAGCAGTAGCCTGGCAGCAAACACCATTCTCCAAATCCTGCCCCACCCATCCCCAGATTCACAGCAGAGTGGGTTCTCTTGACACAAGTCATATGAAGTGCCACTGTCTGGCTTAAAAATTTAGGCCTAGATTCATCAATAATGTATGTGTTATCCAAAAGGGGTGTGTTTATGGAAATTGGTAAGTTACTGCTTTGCATAGTACAGTAAACTTAGTGCATGAGTGTGAGTGAGAGAGAGAGAGAGAAAGAACCTATGAGACCTACCTACTAGTCAAGTGTTTATATCTCTATAGGAGGGCCACCTGAGAGATCGAGGTGAGGTATTAGTGGGGATATAGTGCTTAGGGGCCATTTTTGCATGTAGAGGTCGACATACGAACAGCACAGTACACCTTGGTGAAGATTTGGCATCATTTGGAGTGAGGAAAATCTCAAAAAGATTAAATTTCTACTATGGTCTCTCACCCTAGCTTGATGGACTCTATAACAGGGTACCATCTCTCTCTCTCTCTCTCTCCATCTCCAAGCCCAGAAATGCAATTCCAAAAATGTATTGCGAATTGCATTATGGTCATATCGCACAGCTTTATGCTATGGATAAAGATGTAGTTTTCCGGTGTTAAAACTGTGCAATATGGCCCCTAATTTTACTAATTTCCGCCCATTACTCCTCCCCAGTCCTGCCCACCCCAAACATTTGCATGGTACAGCGTTTTTCATATGCAAAAACACCATAACACCCTTTCATGCATGACCCTCTTAGCTGGAAAATCTTATCGGCTAAATTTGGTGGGATATTCAATGATGCAGCCACCACTGAATATACCAGACTAACTTAAGAAAGCCTGGTAAGTCTATATGTCTAAATTTAGGCCTTCTCTACAGTGCAGCAGATACTACCTGTCATACTACCAGTAATCTACCAAATGTCAGCTAGTTAGTATAGGATGGTTTATGTGGAGGGTCCATTGAAATACTGCCCCTCCCTCTGTGGGGTCCAGAATGGCCGTCCCTTTTGGTGAGTTCTTTATAGCAATGCTCTGGCTGGAGCTTGGGATGCAGTCCCTTTTGTTTTGCACAACTTAAGGAGGTAGATAGGAGCATAAAATTTGTTATTTTTGCAGGTCCATCAGTGAAGCCAGGCAGGCCCTGCTTGGTGGTTCTGACAAGGGTTGGGATATTTTATTTTCCTTTCTAGTCCACTTAATGGCTGGCTTGGATTTTTTCCTCTGGGTATATTTTTTGGATTTAATATTTTAAATGGTAGGAGCTTTTGTGAGAGCCTGTACACCTCCCTGACTCAGGGAAGAGGGAACCCTGTCTCTGTGGCTGTACAGGTTAGGGAAGACCTGCCCTCCATACCTTCCATGAGGAAGGGGGTGCCAATGACCTGCTGCAATGATACACTTCAGTTTGGAAAATAATTAATTTCAATACCCAGGAAGAAGTTCTGACTGTCCTTCCTTCCTGACTGAAGCATGGAGAACTTCCTGCTTCAAGTTATCCCTCCTGTGTTATGAATTGGAGAGTGGACCCCTGTTCCGAGGTTGAGTCAGCGCTGCCGAGAAGGAAGTTAACCCTCGTCGGTCTCTACCGTCAGATGGCAAGGCCTGTTGCAGATGTTGAGATGAAGGCTTCACCCTGGAAGCTCATGATCCCCCCAGGAGGAGCCCGTAGGGACACTGCCGCTGGGGCTTAGAAGACTCCCTGAAGAATGAAGATGGTCTGGATGCAGGTGCCTCCTACAGGTCGTGGGTTCCAGATGGCTGGTGCCTCCAGCAGGTCGTGATCAGTCTGGGAGTACACGTTGAAAGATCCAGTCCAAGGGTCGAAGTCCAGAGTAGAGGCCGAGAGCCGGTCCAGGAGCAGACAGGAGAATGGTCCGAAGCCAATCTAGGGGCAAGAGGAGAAGGGTCCAGAGCCAGTCCAAGTCTATACCAGAAGATCACCACCTCCGGTCCGAGGGTCAGGAGCCAAAGATCAGTCCACCGAGGAGAAGAGCAGAAGTGGGGCAAAGAGCGGATCCGGAACACCGACACAGGAACCAAGCACAGAGCCTCAATACCAAGGCAAGGTCTGAGTATCAGAACTGGAAGGAAGAGTCCCCGGGGGGAGCCATGACAATTTCCTGTCTTGGCTCCTTTAAATTCTCACTTCAGCCATGCGCGCGGCTCCTAGAAGGCTGAGGGGGAGGAGCCAGACCGCCGAACCCATGCGGTCGATTAGGCAGCAGCAGGAGCCACGAAGAAGTTAAGACAGAGGCTGCCTGCCGCCTCAGGAACCCCCGATACTCCTGGTGAGTTAGTTATCGCCGTGGCCCGCCGGCCCAACCCCGGTCGCGGGCCCGCTGTGGCCTGCGTTTCTAACATCCTGTCTGGGACGCATAAAGAAGAAATAAATAAAACTGTGTCATAACTAAAGAGATCAAGAAAACCATCTGTTAGTAAAGTCTAAGATAATAGAAGACACCATTCTGGTGTTCCCAAACCCCTGAGGAGAGAGAGAGCACTTATCTCTCTGTGCAGAAACCTTCCTGCTCAGACTGAGGAGATTGTGAAAGGAAAAGACTCAGTGGTGCTGTGGTTTAACTTGATTGTGCAAAAATCCAACATTATTTCAACAGTAAGATATTATTTTTGGACACTGCTCGGTGACACCAGAGTTTTTATTTGCATCTAATGCACCCATCATGAGAACCAGTGCCCCCCTCCATAAAGAGAAGAGAACTATGTATTAAGGACACCCCTGCTACTCTGGACCCTGAAATTGGACCTTATCCCCCCCCCCCAACAATGGATTCCAACCCTGGGGGGAAAGATAACATGACAGAGCTTGTCAAGAGAGAACTCAGCACTGAAACTACAATCAATGTTTCTAGCCCCACCCATGGTGAACTTGCACATGGGGTGGGTTTACAGCAAAGAACTATGTCATATATTTTCATCCCAACAAAGGTGAATCATTTTCAAATCTTGCATGTAAGTTGCCCAATACTTCTACCCCGAGAGAGGAGATCAAGTAGCAAATCATTTAAGAGTACTTATCCAACATGATGAGAGCCTGAA
The DNA here is from genome assembly GCF_901001135.1 of Rhinatrema bivittatum. Classification (NCBI taxonomy): domain Eukaryota; kingdom Metazoa; phylum Chordata; class Amphibia; order Gymnophiona; family Rhinatrematidae; genus Rhinatrema; species Rhinatrema bivittatum. The sequence continues at coordinate 67,027,027 of NC_042616.1, forward strand.
GAGAACAGGAATCCTATTAAAAGGATGGTAGATCCAGCCAGAAGGTACTCATGACTCATGAGTAACCTGTGCTCCTGTTTCTAAATAGTAAGGTTAAATCCTTACATAATATACACTGCTATACAGTTCCCAGGTAAAGGGATCATTGTATCATTCACATTCCAAAGCCCGGGGACCGTGTTGTATTATCAATTTTATTTTCATTCCATCTTTATTATTTCCACATCAATGCCTTTACCTAACAAATACCAGCTGAGGACTCTGTTATTAATTACAAATGAAGTACATGTTTCAAAGTAAGCATGTTTCATAGTGAGCCCACTTTGATTTTGAGTCACCAGGACTCTGAAGAACCCTAAGGCTTTAGATGTACTTTTAAGACAGAGAGGATTTCTTTTTCCAAATTTCTTGTTTTCATTTTGTCTATAATTGCATTAACTCTACTCTTCTATCACAAAATGCGTTTGAAGCTTCTTTGACTGTTGAGATTCCATTGATGAAGAGAGGCAGAGAATACAGAAGGGGTAAGGGGAAGGCTGTTTTTTTAATTTACTCTCTCTCTCCCGACCCACCCACCCAGACATCACGGCTTTATGCCAGTGCACCGAAGGAAGGTGTGTGGGAGCAGAGACATTCCTTAGCCACCACTTGCATATATTCTTTACCAAAATGTATTGCTCTGGGGCAGGGAACAAAGACAAGAGCAAGAGAGAAAAAAAAGAAACTTAGGTCCCATAATTCTTACGTCAAGATTCATATTCCCATATATTTGGAATTCAGTTATATCAACATTAGGAGAGAGGCATTTGATTGTTGGAAATCCAGAAAGGCTGACAATCTATCGTTACCCCTTTACATATACAGAAGTCCAATACTATTAGTTGTAAATCTTTCTCTGCATGTGAATCCATGATAGTAATCCTAACAAAGACCAAAGTAGTGCCTCCAAAAGTGACACAGATCAACAAAGTGTGGTGACAGACTCAATATTGAGAAATGTGACATGATAGCAAAAATTAGAACCATGGTTAGAGCAATTTTCAAAAGTAATTTATGTGAGTACTGGCTATTTACACCCTAGCAGCAAGGGCTTTTGGAAAATGCCCACCCTGCCTGGGATAAAAGTGTGTGAATTTTTTCCACAATGCTCATACACTCATTGAGGGATAGGATAGGTTCCAGAGGCATAGGATAGGCTAGATAATGCATCGATGCTCGTGATTTTTGCATTTTCAAAACTATGTGCATTGCTTTGAAGGGAAAAAGTATCTGCAGAAAAAGAAGGTGCAAAGCTATACAAAGGGAAAGAGCACTTATTAATTAGAATTGGTGAAAAGCCAACGGTAAAGTTTCCCTGTAGATTATTATGTCTGAAAGAATTCTCATACATGAAAAGCTCAATCATAGGCCATGAAAAATGTTCCAGTTCACTGGAAGTCAGGTATACCAAATATGGCAAAAGGTGGCTGAAAAAGACATTAATCTGTTGTCCCATCTATGTATCATTTCAACTTCCCAACTGTTTCAACAATATGGTCACAGAACAAAGTACATTATAGCATCTAGAAAACTTCAGGAAAGTCCATCAAATAAGTCATTCAAAGATGCAGAGCAGCATACAAAGGAAGTCACTGCACTAAAGAACATTAATTTTGCGCCGACGTCGGTCGCAGATGGCTGCGACCCTCTGCCTCACCTCTCTTTTACCTTTCTCCTTCTCCTTTGGGAAGATGGCTGACTCCGCTGCTGTTTTGTCCGAACCCCTCGGCGTCTCTGAGCCAGCATGGGCATCCCCGTCCGCCATGCTTCTTCGCTGAGGCCTCCTAGGGTGCGCTCATGCACGCTGCCCACGTTCTTAAACACGTCATGGCGGGAACCTCAGGGGGCGGCCCCACCGCATGACATCAGTACCTCCGGGTATTTAAACCTCCCTCTGCTCCAATACAACAAGCTAGCAAGGACTTTGGTTTTGCTACTCTGACCGCTTCTGAGCTGCTCGCTTGGATTCCTCACTATTCTCCTGGGTATTCGCTACCTACTAAGCTCTGGGTACCCGCTCCTCGGGGGCCCCTCACTTCTACTCGCCCTCTGGGGTTATTCAGCCTAACCTTCAGGACACCCACCCCTTGGGTCTTGTCTGCTTTATTCAAGGTACCCTCGGCGCTCATAGGTACTTGCTTCTCGTGGGCCTATCCTGCACTGGGTATCCTTCACCTCGGACCGCGGTTCCTTCTCTTCACTCGACTACCGAAGGAAGCTATCATCGCTGCTACCCTGTGAGTACTACTACACTCCAAGCTCTCCTCGTTCCACCCTTCAGGTTCACGGCCTATCCCGCGCTGCGGAAAACTACTGGACCATTGCTACATCTGGGTGAGATCATCAACTATAGTACTACTGAGACTATCTGGAGTCTTACTGTGATATCGCTGGACTACAGCACTGCCTGTCCTTGGACGAGTATCACCTTCATCACAGCAGTATAATAAAGCTTCCTTTTTCCTCTATGTCCGCTTGCTATTGAGTCTAGCCTATCGTTGTGGTTCCCCACGGGGCCCCTCCCCATGGGAGGAGTCATCGCCACTTCGGCCAAGAGTCCACATTATGCCACAAACACAACAATTAACACTGCACTATTGTTATCACATGGAAACTAGTCTGTGATAGTTATAACGCAAAATCTATACGAATGAGGTAAAGAGATGCAGAAGTATAGGGGCATGCAGAGAAAATTGTTTTCGTTTGTCTTTTTTCATTTCTGATATATTTTTTTAAATTTGTGTTTCAGGCCTAGATGCATCAAGTCACGATATTTTATTGCAAGAAGTTTCCCACTATTGTAGGGAGAAGGGAAGCGCTGCAATATTGAGCCCCTCCCTCCCCCCCAAAAATTGCAGCTGTATGTCATGTTATTTTGTCACACAGCAAAACACCACAGGACAAAACAACGTGGCAGTGGCCCTTTAGGTGAGATGGTCGCTCCAACCTCAAAGGACTGCCATCGTCTTAAAAAAGCCAAACACTTAAAAAAAAAATTGTGACTGAAAATAGAAAAATGTGAGCAGGATCAAGACTGATCCCCTCTTCACCCCGGGGCCATCACTGACACACAAAAGTGAAAAAAGTCAGAGAGCTTTCAAGATGGCATACTGAATAGACGTGTTAGCAAGAGGCTCCTGATTTTTCCTCTAATCTTTTTCCACTATGCCACACACCAAGCGGAAAGCCCGGGTTCGGTGTGGAGAAAGTCCTCCACTCTGACCGAAGCTTCTCAGCCTCGGATAGGCAGCTTCTTTGCTACGCTTCCCCCACCAATGCCGGTAGACCGGGTCGCTGCGGGGTTAGTCGAGGAGCGAGGACTCTCCCCACCGACCAAAATATCTCTGACTCCCGGTTCAATGAGGAGACCGACGCTGCCAGGCTGAGGTAAAGGACAGAAGCAGCTGGATACTGACCGCCCCTCTGGGGAATTCAGAGGTGAGGTAGAACCGGTAGTGCGAAGGAAAACATCTTTAGAACTTACCATCATGGAGCAAGCCAACACAGACTCGAGTGGAGGTAATGAAGGAGAGGAGCTGGAGTTTGCTGCAATGCTCGGCTCTTCGGGTGCAAGCAATGGCGTCAGTGAAGCAGTAAGTGGGGGAAGGGAGGCTGTGAACCAAGAAACTAATAAAGTTTTCTCTATGCTTCCTAAAGAGGAAAATAGCGCTTTCCACGATCTGGGCAGCCCTCCAATCACTGGAGAAGGCTATATTGGGACTAACAAGTGAGGTGTAAGACATTAAAAGTCAAGTAAAACAAAATGCAATCGAATTGGTTAATCAAAATGTTAAAATGGAAAAAATGGAAGAACAGATTGTTGCAGTAGAGAAAATACAGTTAAATCTGGTGCAGAGTGAAACTGAGACAAATAAGAGACAGGAAAAGATAGAAAATAGACTAAGGGCTCATAATTTGAGATTTATAAACTTTCCAGTGTTCAGAAATATACTCCCTTTGGAATTGTTCAAATTGTATGTCTCTCAGGTTTTAAAGATACCTGAAGACATTAAGCCTGTTATTACTGTTATGAATCTGAACATGGACCCCTGTTCCGAGGTAGAGTCAGCGCTACCAAAAAGGAAGTCAACCCTCTTCGGTCTCTACCGTCAGATGGCAAGGCCTGTTGAAGATGTACCGATGAAGGCATCACCCTGGAAGCGCGTGATCCCCCCAGGAGGAGCCTGTAGGGATACTGCCGCTGAGACTTAGGAGACTCCCTGAAGAGTGATGATGGTCTGGATGCAGGCGCCTCCTGCAGGACGTGGATTCCAGATGGCTGGCGCCTCCAGCAGGTCGTAGTCAGTCCAGGAGTATTTGTCAAAGGATAGTTCCAATCCAGTCCAAGGGTCAAAGTCCAGCGAGAGGTCGAGAGCCGGTCCAGGAGCAGGCGGGAGAATGGTCCGAAGCCAATCCAGGAGCAAGAAGGAGAAGGGTCCAGAGCCAGTCCAAGTAAAAAACCAGAAGAACACCACCACCGGTCCGAGGGTCAGGAACCAAAGAGTCAGTCCAATGAGGAGAAGAACAGAAATGGGACGGAGAGCTAATCCGGAACACAGACACAGGAACCAAGCACAGAGCCTCGATACCATGGCAAGGTCTAGGTGTCAGACCTTGCCTTAAGTACAGGAACCAGGAGGCGGAGTCCCAGGGGGAGCCATGACAATATCTGGTCATGGCACCTTTAAATATCTTTTGCAGCTGCGCATGCGGCTCCTTGGAGGCTGAGGGGGAGGAGCCGGACCACCGAAAACCATGCGGCCGGGTAAGACAGCGGCAGTGGCCGTGAAGAAGCTGCAACAGAGGGCTGCCTGCCGCCACGGGAACCACTGAAGTTCCTGGTGAGCTTCTTAATGCTGTGGCCGCCGACCCGACCCTGGTCGCGGCCCACCGCGGCCAGCGGCCATGACACCCGGCTGCAGGGCGCCGCGGCCAGCGTTTCTAACAGCACCCCCTCCTTTAGGCCTCCCCCGAGAAGGCTTGGGTTTTCCAGGATGTTCAACATGAAAGTTCGTGAGAAGAGATTTATCCAGTATATTCTTAGCAGGTTCCCAAGAATTCTCCTCAGGTCCAAATCCTTCCCACGATAGAAGATACTCTCATGTTTTGCCTCTTTTCTGGATGTCCAGGACCTCTTGTACCTGGTATATGGTCTCATCCTTAGCCCTATGCTGTGGTAATTCGGGAGTTTTCTGGGAAGGCCAGTGAGGACCAATGGTTTCAGAAGGGACACATGGAAGGAGTTATGAATCCTCAAGGTGGTCGGTAAACGGAGTTGGTAAGTTACCGGACCAAGCTGACATAGTACGGGAAAAGGTCCCCCCATGACTTGCCAAAAGCCCCTGGTGGTCCAGTGGGGGTCCGGGAGCGATCTCCTGCACTCGGGCCCTCGGCTGCCAGTAATCAAAATGGCGCCGATAGCTTTTGCCCTTACTATGTCACAGGGGCTACCAGTGCCATTGGTCAGCCCCTGTCACATGGTAGGAGCACAAGATGGCACCAGCCATCCAGTGCTTCTACCATGTGACAGGGTCCGGCCAATGGCACGGATACCCTGTCACATGGTAAGGGCAAAGGGCATCGGCACCATTTTGATTAGTGGCAGCTGACGGCCCAGGAGCGGGAGGACGGCCCGGAGTGGGAGATCGCTCCCGGGAGCGGGAGATCTCTCCATGGACCCCCACTGGACCACCAGGTACCTGTAAAAAGTGCTTTGGGAGGGTGGGGGAAACTAAGGGGTTAGTTTTAAAGGGTCGGGGTGGGTTTAGGGGTTATTTTTGTGTGCCGTTTTTCCCGCCCTCCCCCAAGACGATAAGAGAACCCCACGATCAATATCGTGGGGTTTTTTTTTATCGTTTTGGGGGAGCCCCGATTTCTGACGATTTTGAAAATATATCGACGATATTTTCAATCGTCCGAAGCCCGATTCACATCCCTATTCTTCAGTGGCACCGCATGATAGGGCAGAGTAGAGATGGAGTCTGTGATTTGCTTCTAAATTGCATAGAACAGCAATGGTTTTATACACTTCAAACTTTGGAGCCTTAAGGACATAGCATTACTATAGAGTGGGGCTTGTTCCTTTAATGATTTAAAAAAGCAGACTGCGATATCAACGTCAAGAACAAGATTGGCATGCTCGTGAACTGTTTGAGACTGAATAGGCGTTACA